>NC_135804.1:112695651-112995651 GCF_964213995.1 Mustelus asterias
CCTTCGGCCCCCCCCCTCCCCTTCGGCCCCCCCCTCCCCTTCGGCCCCCCCCTCCCCTTCGCCCCCCCCCTCCCCCTTCGCCCCCCCTCCCCTTCGCCCCCCCTGATGCTGAGCCCCTTCGCCCCCCCCTCCCCTTCGCCCCCCCTCCCCTTCGCCCCCCCCTCCCTTCGCCCCCCCCTCCCCTTCGCCCCCCCTCCCCTTCGCCCCCCCCTCCCCTTCGCCCCCCCCCTTCCCCTTCGCCCCCCCCTCCCCTTCGCCCCCCCCTCCCCTTCGCCCCCCCCTCCCCTTCGCCCCCCCCTCCCCTTCGCCCCCCCTCCGTGTGGTCCTTCGCCCCCCCCTCCCCTTCGCCCCCCCTCCCCTTCGCCCCCCTCCCCTTCGCCCCCCCCTCCCCTTCGCCCCCCCCTCCCCTTCGCCCCCCCCTCCCCTTCGCCCCCCCCTCCCCTTCGCCCCCCCTCCCCTTCGCCCCCCCCTCCCCTTCGCCCCCCCTCCCCTTCGCCCCCCCTCCCCTTCGCCCCCCCCTCCCCTTCGCCCCCCCCTCCCCTTCGCCCCCCCCTCCCCTTCGCCCCCCCCTCCCCTTCGCCCCCCCCTCCCCTTCGCCCCCCCCTCCCCTTCGCCCCCCCCCCCTCCCCTTCGCCCCCCCTCCCCTTCGCCCCCCCTCCCCTTCGCCCCCCCCTCCCCTTCGCCCCCCCTCCCCTTCGCCCCCCCCTCCCTTCGCCCCCCCCTCCCCTTCGCCCCCCCCTCCCCTTCGCCCCCCCCTCCCCTTCGCCCCCCCCTCCCCTTCGCCCCCCCTCCCCTTCGCCCCCCCCTCCCCTTCGCCCCCCCCTCCCCTTCGCCCCCCCTCCCCTTCGCCCCCCCCTCCCCTTCGCCCCCCCCTCCCCTTCGCCCCCCCCTCCCCTTCGCCCCCCCCTCCCCTTCGCCCCCCCTCCCTTCGCCCCCCCCTCCCCTTCGCCCCCCCTCCCCTTCGCCCCCCCCTCCCCTTCGCCCCCCCTCCCCTTCGCCCCCCCTCCCCTTCGCCCCCCCCTCCCCTTCGCCCCCCCCTCCCCTTCGCCCCCCCCTCCCCTTCGCCCCCCCCTCCCCTTCGCCCCCCCCTCCCCTTCGCCCCCCCCTCCCCTTCGCCCCCCCCTCCCTTCGCCCCCCCCTCCCCTTCGCCCCCCTCCCCTTCGCCCCCCCTCCCCTTCGCCCCCCCCTCCCCTTCGCCCCCCCTCCCCTTCGCCCCCCCCTCCCCTTCGCCCCCCCCTCCCCTTCGCCCCCCCTCCCCTTCGCCCCCCTCCCCTTCGCCCCCCCCTCCCCTTCGCCCCCCCCTCCCCTTCGCCCCCCCCTCCCCTTCGCCCCCCCCTCCCCTTCGCCCCCCCCTCCCCTTCGCCCCCCCCTCCCCTTCGCCCCCCCCTCCCCTTCGCCCCCCCCTCCCCTTCGCCCCCCCTCCCCTTCGCCCCCCCTCCCCTTCGCCCCCCCCTCCCCTTCGCCCCCCCCTCCCCTTCGCCCCCCCTCCCCTTCGCCCCCCCCTCCCCTTCGCCCCCCCTCCCCTTCGCCCCCCCTCCCCTTCGCCCCCCCCTCCCCTTCGCCCCCCCTCCCCTTCGCCCCCCCTCCCCTTCGCCCCCCCCTCCCCTTCGCCCCCCCCTCCCCTTCGCCCCCCCTCCCCTTCGCCCCCCCTCCCCTTCGCCCCCCCCTCCCCTTCGCCCCCCCTCCCCTTCGCCCCCCCCTCCCTTCGCCCCCCCTCCCCTTCGCCCCCCCTCCCCTTCGCCCCCCCCTCCCCTTCGCCCCCCCCTCCCCTTCGCCCCCCCCTCCCCTTCGCCCCCCCCTCCCCTTCGCCCCCCCTCCCCTTCGCCCCCCCCTCCCCTTCGCCCCCCCCTCCCCTTCGCCCCCCCTCCCCTTCGCCCCCCCCTCCCCTTCGCCCCCCCCTCCCCTTCGCCCCCCCCTCCCCTTCGCCCCCCCTCCCCTTCGCCCCCCCTCCCCTTCGCCCCCCCCTCCCCTTCGCCCCCCCCTCCCCTTCGCCCCCCCCTCCCCTTCGCCCCCCCTCCCCTTCGCCCCCCCTCCCCTTCGCCCCCCCTCCCCTTCGCCCCCCCCTCCCCTTCGCCCCCTCCCCTCCCCTTCGCCCCCCCCCTCCCCTTCGCCCCCCCCTCCCCTTCGCCCCCCCCTCCCCTTCGCCCCCCCCTCCCCTTCGCCCCCCCCTCCCCTTCGCCCCCCCTCCCCTTCGCCCCCCCCTCCCCTTCGCCCCCCCCTCCCCTTCGCCCCCCCCTCCCCTTCGCCCCCCCTCCCCTTCGCCCCCCCTCCCCTTCGCCCCCCCCTCCCCTTCGCCCCCCCTCCCCTTCGCCCCCCCCTCCCCTTCGCCCCCCCCTCCCCTTCGCCCCCCCTCCCCTTCGCCCCCCCCTCCCTTCGCCCCCCCCTCCCCTTCGCCCCCCCCTCCCCTTCGCCCCCCCTCCCCTTCGCCCCCCCCTCCCCTTCGCCCCCCCCTCCCCTTCGCCCACCCTCCCCTTCGCCCACCCCTCCCCTTCGCCCACCCCTCCCCTTCGCCCACCCCTCCCCTTCGCCCACCCCTCCCCTTCGCCCACCCCTCCCCTTCGCCCACCCCTCCCCTTCGCCCACCCCTCCCCTTCGCCCACCCCTCCCCTTCGCCCACCCCTCCCCTTCGCCCACCCCTCCCCTTCGCCCACCCCTCCCCTTCGCCCACCCCTCCCCTTCGCCCCCCCCTCCCCTTCGCCCCCCCTCCCCTTCGCCCCCCCTCCCCTTCGCCCACCCCTCCCCTTCGCCCACCCCTCCCCTTCGCCCCCCCTCCCCTTCGCCCACCCCTCCCCTTCGCCCCCCCCTCCCCTTCGCCCCCCCTCCTCCCCTTCGCCCCCCCCTCCCCTTCGCCCCCCCCTCCCCTTCGCCCCCCCTCCCCTTCGCCCCCCCCTCCCCTTCGCCCCCCCCTCCCCTTCGCCCCCCCCTCCCCTTCGCCCCCCCCTCCCCTTCGCCCCCCCCTCCCCTTCGCCCCCCCTCCCCTTCGCCCCCCCCTCCCCTTCGCCCCCCCCTCCCCTTCGCCCTCCCCTCCCCTTCGCCCCCCCCTCCCCTTCGCCCCCCCCTCCCCTTCGCCCCCCCCTCCCCTTCGCCCCCCCTCCCCTTCGCCCCCCCCTCCCCTTCGCCCCCCCCTCCCCTTCGCCCCCCCCTCCCCTTCGCCCCCCCCTCCCCTTCGCCCCCCCTCCCCTTCGCCCCCCCCTCCCCTTCGCCCCCCCCTCCCCTTCGCCCCCCCCTCCCCTTCGCCCCCCCCTCCCCTTCGCCCCCCCCTCCCCTTCGCCCCCCCCTCCCCTTCGCCCCCCCTCCCCTTCGCCCCCCCCTCCCCTTCGCCCCCCCCTCCCCTTCGCCCCCCCCTCCCCTTCGCCCCCCCCTCCCCTTCGCCCCCCCCTCCCCTTCGCCCCCCCCTCCCCTTCGCCCCCCCCTCCCCTTCGCCCCCCCCTCCCCTTCGCCCCCCCTCCCCTTCGCCCCCCCCTCCCCTTCGCCCCCCCCTCCCCTTCGCCCCCCCCTCCCCTTCGCCCCCCCTCCCCTTCGCCCCCCCCTCCCCTTCGCCCCCCCCTCCCCTTCGCCCCCCCCTCCCCTTCGCCCCCCCCTCCCCTTCGCCCCCCCCTCCCCTTCGCCCCCCCTCTCCCTTCGCGCCCCCCTCCCCTTCGCCCCCCCTCCCCTTCGCCCCCCCCTCCCCTTCGCCCCCCCCTCCCCTTCGCCCCCCCCTCCCCTTCGCCCCCACCCTTCCCCTCCCCTTCGCCCCCCCCTCCCCTTCGCCCCCCCCTCCCCTTCGCCCCCCCCTCCCCTTCGCCCCCCCTCCCCTTCGCCCCCCCCTCCCCTTCGCCCCCCCCCGCCCCCCCCTCCCCCCCCTTGCGCCCCCCCCTCCCCTTCCCCCCCCCCCGCCCCCCCCTCCCCCTTCGCCCCCCCCTCCCCTTCGCCCCCCCCTCCCCTTCGCCCCCTCCCCTTCGCCCCCCCTCCCCTTCGCCCCCCCTCCCCTTCGCTGCCCCCCCTCCCCTTCGCCCCCCCTCCCCTTCGCCCCCCCCTCCCCTTCGCCCCCCCCTCCCTTCGCCCCCCCTCCCCTTCGCCCCCCCCTCCCTTCGCCCCCCCTCCCCTTCGCCCCCCCCTCCCCTTCGCCCCCCCCTCCCCTTCGCCCCCCCCTCCCCTTCGCCCCCCCTCCCCTTCGCCCCCCCCTCCCCTTCGCCCCCCCCTCCCCTTCGCCCCCCCCTCCCCTTCGCCCCCCCCTCCCCTTCGCCCCCCCTCCCCTTCGCCCCCCCCTCCCCTTCGCCCCCCCCTCCCCTTCGCCCCCCCTCCCCTTCGCCCCCCCCTCCCCTTCGCCCCCCCCTCCCCCTTCGCCCCCCCCTCCCCTTCGCCCCCCCTCCCCTTCGCCCCCCCCTCCCCTTCGCCCCCCCCCTCCCCTTCGCCCCCCCCTCCCCTTCGCCCCCCCCTCCCCTTCGCCCCCCCCTCCCCTTCGCCCCCCCTCCCTTCGCCCCCCCCTCCCCTTCGCCCCCCCCTCCCCTTCGCCCCCCCCTCCCCTTCGCCCCCCCCTCCCCTTCGCCCCCCCCTCCCCTTCGCCCCCCCCTCCCCTTCGCCCCCCCCTCCCCTTCGCCCCCCCCCTCCCCTTCGCCCCCCCCTCCCCTTCGCCCCCCCCTCCCCTTCGCCCCCCCTCCCCTTCGCCCCCCCTCCCCTTCGCCCCCCCCTCCCCTTCGCCCCCCCTCCCCTTCGCCCCCCCTCCCTTCGCCCCCCCTCCCCTTCGCCCCCCCTCCCCTTCGCCCCCCCTCCCTTCGCCCCCCCTCCCCTTCGCCCCCCCTCCCCTTCGCCCCCCCCTCCCCTTCGCCCCCCCCTCCCCTTCGCCCCCCCCTCCCCTTCGCCCCCCCTCCCCTTCGCCCCCCCCTCCCCTTCGCCCCCCCCTCCCCTTCGCCCCCCCCCCCTCCCCTTCGCCCCCCCCTCCCCTTCGCCCCCCCTCCCCTTCGCCCCCCCCTCCCCTTCGCCCCCCCCTCCCCTTCGCCCCCCCTCCCCTTCGCCCCCCCCTCCCCTTCGCCCCCCCTCCCCTTCGCCCCCCCCTCCCCTTCGCCCCCCCCTCCCCTTCGCCCCCCCCTCCCCTTCGCCCCCCCCTCCCCTTCGCCCCCCCCTCCCCTTCGCCCCCCCCTCCCCTTCGCCCCCCCTCCCCTTCGCCCCCCCTCCCCTTCGCCCCCCCCTCCCCTTCGCCCCCCCCTCCCCTTCGCCCCCCCCCTCCCCTTCGCCCCCCCCTCCCCTTCGCCCCCCCTCCCCTTCGCCCCCCCCTCCCCTTCGCCCCCCTCCCTCCCCTTCGCCCCCCCCTCCCCTTCGCCCCCCTCCCCTTCGCCCCCCCCTCCCCTTCGCCCCCCCCTCCCCTTCGCCCCCCCCTCCCCTTCGCCCCCCCCTCCCCTTCGCCCCCCCCTCCCCTTCGCCCCCCCCTCCCCTTCGCCCCCCCTCCCCTTCGCCCCCCCCTCCCCTTCGCCCCCCCCTCCCCTTCGCCCCCCCTCCCCTTCGCCCCCCCTCCCCTTCGCCCCCCCCCCCTCTCGCCCCCCTCCCCTTCGCCCCCCCTCCCCTTCGCCCCCCCCTCCCCTTCGCCCCCCCCTCCCCCTTCGCCCCCCTCCCCTTCGCCCCCCCCTCCCCTTCGCCCCCCCCTCCCCTCGCCCCCCCCTCCCCTTCGCCCCCCCCTCCCCTTCGCCCCCCCCTCCCCTTCGCCCCCCCCTCCCCTTCGCCCCCCCTCCCCTTCGCCCCCCCCTCCCCTTCGCCCCCCCTCCCCTTCGCCCCCCCCTCCCCTTCGCCCCCCCCTCCCCTTCGCCCCCCCTCCCCTTGCCCCCCTCCTCGCCCCCCCTCTTCGCCCCCCCCTCTTCGCCCCCCTCTTCGCCCCCCCTCTTTCGCCCCCCTCTTTCGCCCCCCCCTCTTCGCCCCCCCCTCTTTCGCCCCCCCCCCTCTTCGCCCCCCCTCTTTCGCCCCCCTTGCCTCCGACGCTCCTATGCCAGATTTGAGGACCTAGAATATTAGCTCTGGTGATTTTTTAATAATTCAACATTCCTGATTGAATGGCACTCCTGATGGATGTAGCACACTGTCAATTTTTCTTTGATGTGCATGTGTACATCCGACCATGATTGATGTGATGGAATGTTTCATCATATTTTTGCGGTGTGAGAACTGCCTGTAATTCAGTGTGATTTGTTAGAACTCTTGTGATGATACATTTGGGTATCACACAATTGTTATGGTGCAGAAGGAAACCATTTGGCCCTTTGTGTCTGCACCACCTCTGAATGAGCAACTTGCCTAGTTCTATTGCTCTATCTTCTGTCCGTAACACTGGACCTACTTCGTTTTTAGATAACAGTCTAATTCCATTTTGAACGTTTCAATTGAACCAGCCTCCACCACACTCTCGGACAGTACAACCCACTGTAGAAAAAGTTCCTCATCACTTTTGCTTCTTTTACTAATTACATTGAATTTGTTCTCTCTTGTTTTTGATCCTTTCACGAGTGAGAACACTTTCTCCCTATCTAATTTGTCCAGATTCCTCATGATTTTGAATACCTCTCAGTATCCACTCCAAGGAAAACAGTCCTAACACTTCTTAGAGTATGGTTTTTGATTTTTACTGTGTTCCCGTTTTAACAATGTTGGAAAAGTGGTGTGCTTGTTTCATTACATTGCAAGTTTATTGAAGCTGTATATATTATATGACAAACACCAGATAACAATATTAAACACTACTGATGTGGAAAGATACCACAAGCATATTTGTAACATTGTTTATTTACACTTTACAAAACCTACTTAAAATGCAAATAATTGTCTTCTTTTCCCTCTTAAGATCTCCTCTTTTCAGTTATTCATTTTTGGTTTGTTGTATCTACCACTTCTCGGCCTTTTGGCTAAGATCAAGTGTAGTATCGACATGCTGTGCTTGGTTGAAGTCATTAGGTTACATTTTAGTTTCATTTGAAGCAATTTTTAAAAGCGGTATCTCGGCCTTTTGGCTAAGATGCAGATGAGATCAAGCCTTGGAGGAGGTGCTATGCCTATTCCAATCAGCTTGGATCATGTAGATCAAGCCCAAGACAGGAGGTGAGAGCCCTGTCTTGTCAGCTTGGATCGGGAATGTCTCAACTTGTTGAGACTCTGAATTGGACTTGATTTGATTGAATTGGATTTTTTTTTAAATTTGACACGTGCTTAAGATCCAAGTTCTCTGTTCTTCCTCCTGCCCAAAATCTTTCTATCATTTCTTAATTATTAATTATTAAAATTTTGTTTCTTCCTGTCTACAATTTGTTCTTGTGAAGCTGTTGGTCTACAACTGGACTAAGATTTTTTTAATCCATAAAAAAAACAAATGAAATACAACTTGCTAATTCTAGCAGTTGACTTACTGCTAGAATTCACAATTGGGACAATAGAATAGCAGACTTACAGTCACTGTTGAGATCACTATTTCATTGCACCCTGAAGGAAGTAGCTTTATGTTTGGATAGACTGTCATACTTTTGTTTTCCCCACAAAGTATGAAACACACACACCACAGATGAGACAAGTTGCTGTTTCATGAAGAATGCACAGCTTGTAACACCTCTCAAGAGAATTAAGCAATGTCTGACATGGTTTGGTTGAACAGTGTGTTCACTTTGTACCAGTGGAGCCAGTTTCATCCAAGATCTTCAACTCTTCAAATTCTGGGTAGCAGATACGCTCAGAGATCAGTTGTGCTATTCGATCACCTTTTTTAACTACAAAAGACATTGGCCCTTGGTTCTGGACACCCCCATCAGCCGGGTGAAACTAAGGATGGCTGCTCCTCCTGCCAGGGCCGCTTGGCTGGAAATGTGGTGGGTCTCAAGGCATCAGAATAATTCCCATAGTCCCCTGTGATTGGCATCTTGAGTAGGTGGTTGTTCACTCCGGTTTGAGCCTGATTTATTCCAGCCACAAAGTATTTGGTCAATTTGGTGGTTACTACCAAAGTATCTCATTAATGTTTCTTTACTGGCTCTGGACCAGCCTCTCTGCAACAAAAGAAATATCCCAAATGTCTGTTTGCTCAAAATTTTGTGAGGGCTTTATCTAGAAATCCTTGGACAGAATTCACCAATGCTGGTGGGTTCAGTAGCGGAGTGCAGGGAAAATATGGCAGGGGGCCCATTTTTCACACTAGCATAAATTTACAGCGGATCTTCCACTGGTGCCTACCATGGTGGGTCGGAAAACCAGCCAGAGGCCAATCTGAACCTCATTTTCACACTGCGCCCGCCCCACCGCCTCTCCCCCCGAGCCAGATTCTCCTCCATGCTAGCAGGAAAGCATGCTGGAGTGAAACATGTTTGGTACAACATGACGTGCAGATATCAGGACTCACCTAAACAATGTCTGGGGCCACCTCCAGAGTTTGGGGATAGAAACCACCCTGGAACACCACAATAGTGGATGGGGGGGTGGATCTTCCAGGGTAGGTTTCCTGCAGGGGTTTATTTTCCAGCCTTGGAATATTCTTGGTAATCCATCTTTGTACTCAGGAAGTCCATCTTCCAGTCTCAGAATGCTCCTAGAGATCCATCTGCATTTTCTCCCTTCAAGGGTGGGCCAGTGATGTTGCATGCCTTTTCAATGTGGCACCCAGACACAACAGTGCCATTAAGGCCTGCCGTGCTATTAAATATGGTGTGAAAGACCCGGGTGCATAGTTAATGAAGCTGGGGCTGAAAGCTTTGGTTTGTTTTCCTGCCGGCGACCACAGCGGGAAACACTCCATGTTCCCACCCCCACTTCGGCAGTTATTCTCAAAATGAGTGTATCCTGCCCTTTGTGTTTCTTTTGCATTACTCATGCCACAACGTATGCATTTTCTGCTTGGTTATCATGTGGCACAGGTCATCAGGTATGTATGTTTCCACGAGAAAGTGCAACTCATTGGACACATTACGTGTACATTCACTATTTATCAATAAGAACTCCTGGCAATTGAAGTATGCTGGTTTTCACATGATGGTTATTGCAATAAATTCATCATCTTATTTTCACACGGTTTGGGTGAAAATACTCAGCTTATGCATCTTTTAACTAGCATACATTTTGGAATGCCCCAGTGAAATGTCCAACTCCAGAAGAAGTTTAACAACACCAGGTTAAAGTCCAACAGGTTTATTTGGTAGCAAAAGCCACAAGCTTTCGGAGCCTTAAGCTCCTTCTTCAGGTGAGTGGGAATTCTGTTCACAAACAAAGCATATAAAGACACAAACTCAATTTACAGAATAATGGTTGGAATGCAAATACTTACAGCTGATCAAGTCTTAAAGGGACAAACAATGTGAGTGGAGAGAGCATTAAGACAGGTTAAAGAGATGTGTATTGTCTCCAGACAGGACAGCCAGTGAGACTCTGCAAGTCCACGCAAGCTGTGGGGATTACAGATAGCATGACATGAACCCAATATCCCGGTTGACGGGACACGGTGGACAGAGTACCCTTCGTTGTCCAGTACTTCCCCAGAGCGAAGAAGCTACGCCATCTCCTCCGGAGCCTTCAACATGTCATTGATGAAGACGAACATCTCGCCAAGGCCATCCCCACACCCCCACTTCTTGCCTTCAAACAACCGCACAACCTCAAACAGACCATTGTCCGCAGCAAACTACCCAGCCTTCAGGAGAACAGTGACCACGACACCACACAACCCTGCCACAGCAACCTCTGCAAGACGTGCCGGATCATCGACACAGATGCCATCATCTCACGTGAGAACACCATCCACCAGGTACACGGTACATACTCTTGCAACTCGGCCAACGTTGTCTACCTGATACGCTGCAAGAAAGGATGTCCCGAGGCATGGTACATTGGGGAAACCATGCAGACACTGCGACAACGGATGAATGAACACCACTCGACAATCACCAGGCAAGACTGTTCTCTTCCTGACCACAGCTCCTTCGTCAGATGGAGTGGTTATCAGATAACCACTCCATCTGACGAAGGAGCTGTGCTCCGAAAGCTTATGGTATTTGCTACCAAATAAACCTGTTGGACTTTAACCTGGTGTTGTGAGACTTCTTACTGTGCTTACCCCAGTCCAACGCCGGCATCTCCACATCATGTGAACAGAATTCCCATTCACCTGAAGAAGGATCTTAAGGCTCCGAAAGCTTGTGGCTTTTGCTACCAAATAAACCTGTAGGACTTTAACCTGGTGTTGTTAAACTTCTTACTGTGTTTACCCCAGTCCAACGCCGGCATCTCCACATCACAACTGCTGAAGATCCAAGGTAGAAAAGCATTTCTGTGCAGCTACTTCATTAATTGACAGATTTTGCAATTTAATGATACTCCTGATAATGATACACATTTTTTGTGTTGTCTGGCAGATGTTATTTATACCTGTAAAGGATTAAGAAATATTTGAACAGTTTGATTTTTGTTTTGTTGGTTCCAGATTGGTGGGTTTTTGGTGCTTCTTAATTGCAGATGGAAATTTTCCTAGATGGTCAATAAATGGAAATGGGTTTTGGTTACTTTACAGTAGGATATTCAGCTGAGCAGCATGATGTACAACACTATAAATATATGCTACATACAAGACTCCTAATTAATATAGGTAGATGCTTTCAGCTTGTCTGGGAAATGAGGGTAAACAATACAGTATTGGCATTCCAGTAAAAATTAATTAAAATATATACATCGTTGTGGAATACCTTGCTAACCTTGGGAGTGACATTGGTGATATCCCACTAATAGAGGTGATTTTCTGAGGTTGAAATAAAGCTACGTTATTGGGTGAATTAAGGGGAAAGCTTGCTTTTCATTTATTCTGGGGTGAGTACTTCATCTATGTTACAGAATATCCCATAGCTTTAACAATATATATGTATTCATCTGTTCTTTTAATTGAAAAGTTCAGATGCACTGGAAGCTAATTCAATTGGGCATCAGTTTTCACTCCAGTTTTTTGGATAGGAACAGATGGCGCATTGCCTTGATTGAGAATTACAGCTTGTCTTAATTAGAATTACAGCTTTCTCACAAACCTCTGGCTTAAGCAGACTTGTTAATGTTTGTGATTGTCATAATCTTTGTTTTTTAGTAGACATTCCCCTTGAGTTTTTTTATTGGGAGGTTTGACAACAGAAAATTGGGTAAATTGGTCTATAAGATAACTGAAGAATACAAATCTCTTTTGCAAAAATCTCTAGCTGCGTCAGTTAGTCTTTGTAATTATGTCCAGTACAATAGCATTGTGTCCATTACAGTAGCATTTCCTACAATGCTTTATATTGCAAGTTGGCTTATTTAGGTCTGCCCTAAATCAAAATTGAGGTATGTAGAAAGAAGGTTTGAGGTGCATGTTGGGCAGATAGAGAAGAGAGTATTTGAGTTTGATGTTGAATGGTCAGAATTGGGGATGAAACACCAGTGGTTTGAATAGCTTCCAGTTCATACACAGTCTTAAATGCTGTTCAGGCTCAGTCAACCTAATGTGGGATGTTGCTGAGTGCAGACCAAATGCCTCGTTGAAAAAGACAAAGGAAGAGTTTTTGTTGAACCGCTGCCGCCAACCACATTCTAAAGTTTATACGTTAAATGTAGTTGGGAAACTGTAGAAGTATAGTCACAGAAAATTTATGGCACCAAAGGAGGCCATTCAGCCAGTTGTTTGTGTGCTGGCTGCAAAGGAGGATCCAGCTTAATCTGACTTCCAGCTCTTGGTTTATAGGTTATGGAAGTACATATCCAAGTTTTTTGTTTCAGTGTGATGAAAATTTCTGCAGTGAGTCTAAGACCACAACATTCTGGGTGAAAAATTTCTCCTCTATTCTCTTATAATCCTTCCACCAATTACTGTTAATCCATGTCCCCTGGTTATTGACCTCTACTCAGGAAAATAGATTTCCCATATTTTACGCCTCAATTAAATCTCCCCTCATTTGCCTTTGTTCCAAAGAAAACAACTGCAGCCTACCCAAGTTTTTCACGTAGGTAAAATTCTCCAGTCCTTGTTAACATCTCGTCACACCTCCCTTGTACTCTCTCTAGTGTGATCACGTCTGTTCTGTAATGCAGTAACCAGAACTCTATGTAGTATTCTAGTTATGGCATACCTAGTGCTTTATACAGATCGAGCATGACCGCACTACTTTTTACATTACGTGCCTCAGCTAACAAAGGAAAGTATACAAGACACACAAAACTCTGGTCAGACCACACCGTAATACTGTGAGCAGACCTCGGTGCCACACCTTAAGTAGGATATATTGGCCTTGGATGGAATCTAACGTAGATTTATCAGATTTATGCTTGAACTCCAAAGGGTTAAATTGCGAGGAGCGATTACGCAAACTAGGATTGTATTTCCTGGAATTCAAAAGGTTTAAGGGGTGATTAGATCAAAATTTCAAGATGTTATGGAAAACAGACACGGTAGATTAGGAGAAACTATTTCTGCTAGTTGAGGAGTCTAGGACTCGAAAAGGCAGAGCCAGGCCTTTCAGGAGTGAAATTAGGAAACATTTAAAAAATAAGGGTGGTAGATTAATTGTTCATTTTAAAAGTTTAGATTGGTTAACAAAAGTCTATTAAAGGATATGGGGCAAAGGTGGGGTTTGCATGAGGCTGTAAATCAGCTAGCATCTCATGTCATTTATAACATTTGGCATTCAAACAGTAACTGCATTTCAAAATTACTTCATTGTGAGTGCTTTGAGATGTCCTGTGGCTGTGAAAGGGATAATGTAAATACACATTTTTTAATAGATCCGATAGCTAAGTGACATAGGCCACCTCATCTACCTGTCTTTTGATAACTTCATGGATCTTTGGTTCAATGTCTCTCTGTTTCGCTACATAGTATCCTCTCATTGTATACCTTTTTTACCTTGTTTGTCTTCACCAAATGCATTTCATGCACTCTCTGAATGGAATTCTAATATCACTGACTTCTTACGAACTAATCACAAGAGAGTCTGAACATGTTACAATCGTTTATTCAAGCATACGGAGGGAGGGCTGGGTCAACAGGAAGCTGGTCCCAACTCTGATGTTTATAGAATCGTAGAATCCCTCCAGCACCGAAGAAGGCCATTCACCCCATCGAGTCTGTACTGACTACAATCCCACCCAGGCCCTCTTCCCTTGGCCCCACACATTTACCCTGCTAATCCCCCTGACATTAGGGTTAATTTTAGCACGGCCAATCAACCTAACCCGCACATCTTTGGACTGTGGAAGGAAACTGGAGCACCCAGAGGAAACCCACGCAGACACCAGGGGCAAGTGCAAACTCCACACAGACAGTGACCAAGGCTGGAATCGAATCTGGGTTCCCGGGTGCTGTGAGGCAGCAATGCTAACCACTGTGCCACCATGCCACCCCCAAGATCGAAGAACTGTACGTCTTTATACTGTGCTTCGCAAGTACACAGACATTGCTTAGATTTCAATCTGACATTGGATATAGATTTTCCCAAAAACAGGCACATCTTGTACTCGCCACACATTTACACCTACACCCTCTGCAGAGGCCCTAGCTTATCTTGGTGTGGCTACTGCCTGTATCTCTATTTGGTACTAAGACTGTCTGACTCCAGAACTTTGTTATCTCTCAAGATGTCAGCTAATGCAGTCCTTGCGAGGTGCCAGACGCAGCTGGAGATTCTGCTGATGTGTCTTTAAGCTTTAATTGCTGTTAGAATATAGAACAAAAAATAGGAGCAGGAATAGGCCATTTGGCCCTTTGGGCTTGCTCCGCCATTCATTATGATCATGGCTGATGATCCAGTTCAGTAGTCTGATCCTGCCTCCGCCCCCCATATTCTTTGATCCTTTCACTCCTAGAGCTATATCTAACTCATTCTTGAAAACATGCAATGTTTTGGCCTCAAACTGCTTTATGTGCTAGTGAATTCCACAGGCTCACCACTGTCTGAGTGAAGAAATATCACCTCATCTCAGTCCTCAGTTACCCCATATCCATTGAAATTGACCCCTCGTTCTGGACACCCCCACCAACGGGAACATCATTATTCCTGCATCTAACCTGTCTAGTCCTGTCAGAATTTTATAGGTTTCTAAGATTCCCCTCCCCTCTCAGTATTCTGAATTCCATTCGATTCAATCTCACCTCATATGCCAGTTCCGCCATCCCACTGATTCCACAAAACCTTCACTGCACTCACTCCAAAGCAAGAACATCCTTCTTCAGATAAGGAGACTAAAACTGCACACACTATTTCATGTGTGGTCTCACCAAGGCCCTGTATAATTGCAGCAAGGCATCCCTGCTCCTGTACTCGAATCTTCTCACTATGAAGGCCAACATACCATTTGCTGCCTTTACCGCATGCTGCACCTGCATGCTTACCTTCAGCAACTGGTGTGAGAGGACACCCAAGTCTCATTATACATTCCTGTCTCTCAATCCCCCCCCCCCAGCTTTGTGTCACCTGCAAATTTGGAGATATTGCATTTAGTGTCCCTCATCGAAATCATTAATCTATATTGTGCATAGCTGGGGTCCTAGCACCAGTCTCTGAAATGCCCCACTAGTTACTGCCTGCCATTTGAAAAAAGACTGTTTATTCCTATTCTTTGTTTCCTGCCTGCCAACTAGCTTTCTATCCATTTCAGTACATTACCCCCAATTCCATGCACTTTAATTTTATACGTTAATCTCTTGTGTGGGATTTTGCCAAATGTTAGAATGTGCTTGATGCTGATTTTTGCAACAGTGGTCTGTAACCCTTCTCTATTGTTTTCATATTAATTCTTAAAACTCACTATGTAATCATTAAAACCTCAACCCATTATTATTTATTCCCCCTAACAATTCCATTTGTCACTTATTAACTTGCTGACCAGACAATTGCTATCTTCCTGCCTTCTACAACTCTCACAAGCAATCAATTTCAATATCGCCTGCAAGGTTCTTAATCATGCCCCAGTTAAGTCTAAGTCAGTAGGGGAATCTAGTACTGAATTCTGCACGGTTTTCTACCGGAAACAGCCTTCAAGTTACTAAAAGCACCATCGACCATTACCCTCTGTGACCTGCCACAGAGCCAATTTTGGATTCAACTTGCAACTTTCCCCTTGATCTTTCAATTTACTATTCAGTCTGCCATGTGAGATCTTGTCAAAAACCTTGCTAAAATCCATGTAGACGCCACTTAAGTCCTCACTTAAAGTTGTGGTTGCATTCCTGAAAATCGTTGCTTTTAAGTGAAACAACTCTAAAGAAATCATGGGTTCCATATGAATCCATGTTAAAACTGGAGTTGGGTTACTTTAGACATTTCTGGGCCAGAAAAACAAAGTACAAGTTGAAATACTGTAGTGTACAATATAAATTCAAATTAGATCACACTAGAAGAGCTAAAGAAGCCCTTGGTAGCATAACTTTAGTGTCTCACCCACAGCACTCCTGAACCTTGGCTCAAACGTTTGCTTGCCTTCCACTATGTCTATGTGTATGTCTCTCCTATGTATGTCTCTCCATTTCTCCTTTCCCACACATACTCCCTCTCTCCCCTTTCCCACTCTGTCTGTCTCATCTCGTCTCTCTCTCTTTACCACTCTGATTCACTCCTCTTCTTACCCACTGCATCTCTCAATTTCCTTTCCTCTGTGTGCCTGCCTTGTTCGCGCTCCCTTACACACCCACCCCCCATACCTTCTCTGTCTCTCTTTCGTCTTCACTGACCTGCCCTTCCCTCTCTTCTGGACTTGGGCCCCTTCCTGACAGTCTGCGGGGGTCGAGTTACTGTCCTGCAGGGTCCCACATATGGTGACAGAAAGTGAGGATTTGCTCTCCATCAAAAACATTTCCCTCATTGACCCACCTTGTTGCAGCCTCGAAAATTCAATGAAATTAGTCAGGTAGACCTTCCCTCAACAAATCCGTACTGATGTCCCTAATTAATCTATCTTTCCAAATGATTTATACTGTCCTTCAAAATTTTTTCCAGTAGTTTGCCCACCCTGGGGTTAGGCTGATTGGCCAGTAAGTATTCAGTCTAGCCTCTTTCTTCCTTTTAAACAATGCTACAATGTGAACAGTCCTCTGGCACCACTTAATACTTGCCCTGTTTATCCCATCCACTGTTTCACTCCTCTTCGACTGCAGTGCCTGCATAGTTCTCCTCTTCTGTGAAGACCGGCTCAAAAGTGTTTATTGAGAACCATGCCCTATGTCTTTTCTCCACACGCATGTTAGCTTTCTGAACAGAGCATTTGCCATAGTGTCCCCGAGATTTGAGAATCCACAACCATTTTGAATGCCTTTAGATTCCAGGTAATCTTGGTGTTCTCAGCAGAATGTTGGAGTTGATGCTCTTTTTCGGTACAGTTATCTGCTTTGAAGTTTCAGTTCCGTATAGCAACCCATTATTGTGGTATCACTGATATCTCTGTTTTTGCTACTTGACCAGAATATTGTGCTTGCACTTCTGCATAGAGATGAAATAGTTACCAGTGCTTTTATTTTCATGTAGCAAACAGCTATTGATTTCTTTTTGTTCTTTGTCTACTCAATGCTTTACAAAGTCATATTTGTTCAATATCTTGTTGCTAGACGATTTTGGACTTGAAATGACCCTGTGAATTTTCAAAATGTTTGCGATAAGGTGAAATTAAGGTGCCAAATGTTGTTCTTGTTAAAAATAGTTCCTGTAGAAACTAGTTATTTTAAATGTGATGAATCTTGTAAGATCGACAATAGCTCGGTTGAGGAAAGGAATCAAAATTGAAGTGTTCTGATGCTAGATTAATAATCCAAAGAATTGGGTTAAATCCCAGCATAACAGTAAGACTTTGAAATCAGTTAAATTATCCGATCATCGTAAAAACCGATTCATTGAATAGTTTTGTCTTTGCCGTCTGACACAATGTAATTGATTTTTTGTAGTAAGAAGTTTAACAACACCAGGTTAAAGTCCAACAGGTTTATTTGGTAGCAAAAGCCACACAAGCTTTTGCTACCAAATAAACCTGTTGGACTTTAACCTGGTGTTGTTAAACTTCTTACTGTGTTTACCCCAGTCCAACGCCGGCATCTCCACATCATTGATTTTTTGGTCAGAGGATCAGTTTGTGTCAAGACAATGGGTGGAATTTAATGCCTTGCCTGTGTCGAGTTTGGTGGAAGCCATTTTGTTTGACAGGAGGGTGGGCACCCCACCTCCTTCCTGCCTCAACCCTGATTAAGTCTGTGGTGGACAGTTAATACCCACCTAAGGGCCTCATCCTGTTGCAGGGAGCACAATTAACTCCCAGCAATGATCGAATCAGAGTAAAAATCTCTTTTTAAGCTCTCCCTCAACAGATCAATGTTATTAGTAGGGAATCAGCTACCTAACAGGAGGAAGAGACTAATTGGACGCCCCATCCTTAAGCATAATAGAGTCCAGCTTCAAAATCATCAAACATGGCTGAAATATTTGCAACTATTGTCAATTAAAAGTGCCAAGTTAATAACCTTCCCTCCCCCATGTAATATACTGCGACTGTTGTGAGCTTGAAGCTGCAATTCCAATTCTCTACCTTGAGCACTGGAACAGTGTTCTGAGTCAGATTGTCATCAACTTTGAAATACGTTTGTAGCTAAAACTTCCCTTAATTATTAAGAAATTGAAATACTGCAAATTGATACGTGCATTTCTAGTCGAATATGCTCTACCATGCAGAAGTATATGATTTTTGATCTGGTGTTCCTCATGTAGCGAGAGCCAAGGTTAGAATATGAGTTAATAGAGGCTGGAGAAGTTGCAGTTTTCTCCTTGATGGAAATGTTAAAAATCATGAATGACTTTGATAGGAATTAAGAAAGGCTGTTTCTAGTGACAGAAGAATCAGTCACCAGAAGAGACAGATTTTAAATTATTGGCAAAAGAAGCCAGCATTTCCATGAAAAAACATTTTTATACAGTGATTGTACTGCGCAAAGTGTGATGGTTGCAGATTTAATACTAATACTCAAAAGAGAATTAAATAGATACTTGAATGGAAAGTATTTGTAGGGCTATGGAGAAAGGGAGTGGAATTAATTGGAGCCAGCTTAGGCATGTTGCGCTGAATACCTTCTATGATTCTGTGAATGTGTGTTGGGAGCTAGATTATGCATCTATTCAAGGTTAAATTAGAATTTTCCATTATTTTATGGATCAATAATGGGATATTGTAGCTGTAATTTGTTACTTATAAGAACATAAGAACATAATAAATAAGAAATAGGAGCAGGAGTAGGCCATCTAGCCCCTCGAGCCTGCCCCGCCATTCAATAAGATCATGGCTGATCTGACGTGGATCAGTACCACTTATGTTGAAAAATTCACCTGAATGCTCATGAAAACGTTTAAAAGCTATTTATTACATCTTTTATTTAGTTACTGATGAAAACTGTACATCATGGATCAAGGAGGGGGAGGACTTGAATTACATTCACAAGAGTCAAAAGTGTCTCATGCTATGATCATGCAAGATTTTGGTAAGTAGTTTAATTACTTGTAGTGTAAAACATTAAGTTAGCTTTATATAGTGTAATTTAATTGTTAATAATAGATCACACTTTATAGATTAAAAAGATCATTCTAAATTAATAATACCATCTTGAGCCTGATATCAGAGAGGGGGCTAACCTGACAACTGAGCAGATTTAGTATAATGGAAAACAATATAAATGGGGTGTTGTGAATGTAATGATAATAATGGCCAAACCTATAGTTCAGTCTCTGTTTTGCTATTTTACATTGTGTGCATATGGATATAAAATATACATGCACTATTTTTCATGCAACCTTTTCCTAGAACAAGAATAATCCGAAATATAGTTGAATTCTAATGTACTGTTTGTGTTGCAGTGTCTGGAATGGCTGGTTCTGCCCACATTGATGGCGACCACATTGTTGTATCTGTGCCTGATGCAGTGCTGGTCTCTGATGTCACTGGGGAAGAAGTTACACTAGAACATGGTCTCACAACTAATATTCACGAAGTTGTGCAGGGTCCAGATATTATAGCTGAAAGTGATGTTGTTACAGAAGGAGTGATTGTCTCAGATTCTGTACTAGAGACCAATGTTACTATTGAAGAAGACTTGAATACCAGTTCCGTTCCTGACCATGTTCTGGCTTCAGATCTTATAACTGAGACTGTTGGTGTCCCGGATCAAGTACTAGTATCGGACCTTGTTTCAGTACAGGACGAGGAACAGTTTGAGCACGTGGTCCAGGATTCAGTTACAGATGTTCTCTCTCCTGGAATGGTCTCGGAAGAAGTTATGGAAGTAGATGCTGTCTCAGAGACTGTGATTCAAAACCATGATTTAGTAGTTCAAAATCAAGAGACTGTTTCTGGCCCACCTATTGAAGCCCGGGTAGATGGAAAAGATGCATCTGAGGATTTCTTAATGATATCCTGTAAGTGACAATTAACAATGTGGTTTTAGCACTTAGATTATTTATGGGAATTTTATGTCCATCAGCCTACTGTCCCAAAATGGTGCAAAATTTCTGAATATGGGCAATGCAAGACTAAGTTGCAGCATGTATACAAGCAGGGAATTAAGTGATGAATTAAACTGAGAGCCCCGACCCTGAAAATTAACATTCATGTGTTGCATCAAGTGATATCAGTTTTTCTCATCTTTTATAGTTACAACTTTAGGATTATGAATTATTTGTAAGTCAGGTATATTTTATTCTTATCTAATTTTGTTGTCTTAGTATTTTGCCTACAGTAATTTATTATTAAAAAATACTTGCACTGATTTGTTATTTTATATAGGAATGTAAAAGTATGCTCGGCTGGTAAAGACCATTATTGTCTATCTGTGTCTTAAATCCCTCAATGCATCTCAATCAAACCTTTTTCCACCAAAGTTTTGAATTTACTGAAATGTTTGATGTGTCATGGCAGCCCATTCGACAACTGCATAAAGTAGTTGTATTGAAATTACCTCTTCACCCTCCCTTTTCTAAGTTTAAAGTTTATGCCCTGTTGTAAAATTGTGACTGTATTTAACATTGGACTTTTACCTTGTCAATGATCTTTAGTATCTTAAATACTTAGTTCACCCCCAAGTCCAATTTTTTCCATTGTAAACATTCCCAACTTCTATAACCTATCAAAGTTCAAGTGCCTCAACTCAGCTATTTGCTTAATTATACCTACTCTAATGTTTTGATGTTTTTGTTATATTATGGTAACTAGAATTATACAAAATATTTCTTGTGAGAGGTAGGGCTGGATCAGTACCCTGTTCAAACTTGGGGTCAGTACTGGAGATTTGTATTTCTTTGGTTGCATAGCCCACAATCTTAGTTAAATATTTGTGTTTGTGCATATGCCAAAAACTGTCCTTTGTGCAGTGTTCTATGCAATAATATAATTTGACATGGATTGCCATTTTATCATGTCCCAAAATATTGGGTTTGTATTTATTCACTTGAACTGTGGGCTGCAGTGATTCAAGAGGACAGCTCACCACCACCACCTAGGGCAATTAGGGATGGGCAATAAATGCTGGCCTGCCAGCGATGCCCGTGTTCCATGAGTGAATTTTAAAAATGACATCACCAATTATTAGCCTAGCTTCCCCAATCCAACCTTCTGTACTTGACCAGCCTATGGATTATTCTTTGTAGTCTCTCTTAGTTTGTTATCAAGCAAGCTCAGATAGTTTTTTTTTTCTCGTCTCCACTACCAAGTCATTTAGGTACAATATAAACAATAAAGACCTTAATAATGATCTATACCGTATCTTGGTAGTTACCCATCTCCACACTAATCTAGCTCCACAAACACCTTCTATTGTCTTTGCTTCAGTCAATTTTTAATTCACTTCAGAAGTTCCTCATCTACACCTTTCAGTATTGTGCTATTTGACAGATTGGCTTAATTGTCAAAATCCAAATATGCACCCTGTCCACAGGGATACTCTGAAATTTGATGTTAAAGCGAATTGAATCTGACCCATACTTATGGGTTATCTGCAAGCATTTGATAACACCAGTATGCTTCATTTGTGTTTATTTTTATCCCTTTTCATGTTTTTTGTTGTCTGTGTGCATTTCTTTCACCATCCTCACCCTTTTGGAGTATGGATTGCTCCTGTAACAATTTGCAGAATGTCAGCATGTGCTTGCCTGTCACTGTCATTCATGCAAACTTTGTGGGACAAAAAGTGCAGATAATCCTTGTGTACTGAATTTTATAAAGGTTTTAACTGTTTTCAGGTTTTTATAATTAAGTCTTAAATGAACAAGTGAATTTTTAAAAGTGCAAACTTTTATGATGTAATAATTGTGTTTGGGTTTCAGCATCCGATCAGAAGCTAGATAATGAAACAGAACTTGTCGTAATTTTGTCTGTATCCTTATTTTGAAAATTGATTTTTATACAATAATGTAGCCATTTTAGTTTCCAATATATAGGTGGGCCACTAGATATGTAATACAGTTATTGAGCTAGACCTCTGTAGCTGATGAAATGATTGTCATTTTCCAATTACTAAATGACCCTTTTTTAAATAGAAATACTGCTCCCTGACTTGGATTAGGGTGTAATCACAGATCTGTAAATCTGCTTTTACTTTGACCAAGCAATATATACTCTGATCTTAGAACAGAACATCAGTGCAATATTTCCCTTTCCCACCAGCTATCCTGTGGTCTTATTCACTAGTAATGTGGTTCAGTCTGCGTACGGTCAGCACTGGGAGTTAATCTTCATCCGTTGGGTTCGCTTGGAACCGAGTGTTTTAAAAGTGAAATGTTATTTGCTAACCTACTGCACCAACTGGAACCTATTTTTTACTTTTTAACTGTAGTGAACTGTCTACTCATGCAGGTTGATTGTGTTAATTTATCCATCCTCTGGTTGCTGTAAAACATCTTAAATGGTGCTGATTTGAACTACCAATCCGTCTCTTTATGTTTGGGAGTCTAATAGGGCCTTGTCTGCATTTAGCAAAACAGTTCACACCAGCCTGGTTGAATTTTTTGGGGGTGGTTGCTAGGTTATTTGTTGAATCTAATCCAGTTGACATAGTATACTTGAATTTCCAGAAAGCCTTTGACAAGGTTAACTTATAAAATAGAGTTGTTTGATGGGATTACCAGACAGACCCTGGGGTAGATAAGGAATGAGTTGCATTTTTGTCAGAAGAAGGGGCAGTAGTCCTGCATGGAGACTGGTTAATTGTGGAGTTCCATAGGGTTTGGTGTGCTGAGCTAATCTAGGATTTTATTGGGGTGATTCTATGGCTGCTGATTGATGGGAGCCTTGAGTGGCATGATGTTTAATCACACCATGACTGAATGGAGCAGGCTAAGTGCCCTATCTGGCATGGTCTTCAAAATGATGCCCTGATCTCTGTGGAACCAGCCTAGCTGGTGTCTTTAAGCCCCACCCGTCAGAAATGATGGTGCAACACACACTGTCCTGCTTTTTATTTTGACAAAGTGTCAGTGCATCTGGAGATAAAACTTGCCTGTTTCTCTGGGGGAAACACACCGGTTTTCAGTAAATCTGACACTCTGCCTCACCCATTATCTGTTCGCATAAAATTCACTAACATGAAGTGAGCAAGGAAAATTAACTATGACACAAGAGCAATACGCTACGGATGCCAAAAATCTGAAATAAAGACAGAAAATGCTGAAAATACTCAGCATTTCTGACAGCAGCTTTTGTAGAGAGAAATAATTTAATGTTTCAGGTCTAATGAATGTTCCTTTCTACAGATGCTGCCAGTCTTGTCAGCATTCTGTTGAAACTTAATCCTGTTCCGATCTGAGATTTATGGGATCAGCTTTTCATTAAGAAATGTGGAATTCCATTTCATTTAGTCCAGAAAATTTTGATGAGGCAGCTGAGCATTTCATCAGATCTGTGACCTGAGATGAGCATCTGTTAATTCAACCTTTAACAGTGAAATTATTTTGACAAAATGCCTGTTTAAAATGCATTACTGTTATGTTAGTAGCAATACAGAATAGAAATTTATATTCTAGGGTGTCAGATCAGTTATGAATGACCAGAAACCTAATGGGACTAGCCATGTAAATACTGCAGCTACAAGAGCTGGTGAGAAGCTGGGAATTTTATGACAATTAACTTGCCTTAGTTCTTCAAAGCCTGTCCATTATCCAGAAAACTTTGGTCATGCGTTTGATGGTATATTGTGCACTTGCTTGGATGAGTGCAGCTCCAACAACACTTGAAATGCAATAGAATCCAAGATGAAGAAACCCACCGATTGGTTCTCCATCTACCACCTTAAACATTAAATCCCTCTGCCACTTCTGCACCATGGCAGCACTATATACCATCTACAAGGTGCACTGCACCCCCTTGCCGAGGCTCTTTAAACAGCACTTCAAAACTTGTGAGCTTTACCTAGAAAAATGAGGGTAGCAGACACGTGGAAATACCACTAGTTCAAGTTCCCTTTGAAGCTGCACACCATCCTGACTTAGTTATATTGTCATTCCTTCACAAAAATCTGGAACTCCCCCTCTCACAGTATTATGGTTTACCTGCACCACGTGGACTGCAGCGTTCAAGACTGCAGCTCACCACCACCAACTCGCAATTATGGATGGCAGCAAATTCTGGCCTTGCCAGAAATGCCCACAACCCATGGATAATGTTTTTTGAAAACTGATATATTTCCCTTTTATGATCGTAAATGCACGTCTTAAATATATTCTGGAACATAATTAAGCTTACTGCAGATATTGCTTTTATTATGGTCGATTCTTGTTAAGTGACAATTCTGTTCAACTTTCTACAAACAATAATATGATGAAAAAGACTTTGGATAAGCAGTTCTTGAAGTTATAAGAAGAATTTTTACAAAATATTAATTTGGGAAATCATACTTGAGTATCGGAATGCAAAATAATGTATTTAAGGGTTATTGTAGAGGATAAGGAACTGCTTTCAAACAAAGTACAAAAGACTGGGATGCAGGTGACAGAGAATAAAGAAAATATTAGGAAAAAGTAAGAGAAATGAATTGCAAAGGACAGCAGAACGGTTTTACAATGATAGTAGATGGAAGTTCAAGGCACAAGGAGAGCTGTTGAAGGCAAGTACAATTTTTGTGGCATGTGGCAAGCTCGGCAATTTGTTCACATTAGCTCTCGAAGGAGGAATAGACAAATTTCAATCATGAGAAATGGGGCTAAATGATCTATAACATGTAGAAGTTAGTCAGGAATGGATTATCCAAAATGTGCTCAGGACAGCAAATGCATCGAGAATCCTTGAGGAAAATAAAATAGGAAATGAGTGATGCTATGGGTTGATATTTTTGACGGTCTAATCATTGGAGAAGTAGTTGAGCTCTGGAAGGATGGTTCTACTATTCCAAAAAGGATGAAAGATTTGAACCCGGTGGATAATTTTACACATCTATTGTATGGAAAAAGCTTTTGTGCCTTTTATGGAATACTGCAAATTAATATTTAAAGGACACAAATGTTACAAGGAGCAATCGAGTTGGTTTAGAAGTAATAGATCATGCCTTACACATGGACTGGAATTCTTTGAATTATAAACTAAATTAGTCAAGCAGGGTTATCCAGGTAGATGGAATTTACTTCAATTTTCAAAAGATGTTTGTCATACTTTCTCATCTAAGGTTAATAAGAAAACATAACATATGTGAAGATTTGTCTAGATGCTTTGAAAATTTGCTTAATCATGAAAGAGGCAGATTGAACATACTGTGCTCAGCGGTGAAGAATGGTTTTCACTGCTCATTCTGCTTAAAGCTATCCACAAAGTTTTTGTAGCTTTTGCATGGCAAGTTGTGGTCATCTGGAATCTCGATGACCACAAGGTCTTCTACTACAGAGGATCTGGGACATATGAACAAGGCAAGCAACAGCATGTTTCTTCAACCAAGCAGACTGAAGGATGCTTACTGAGGTCCACACAGTCTAAATTAGAAAGTACAAGTTAGAATAGTTAATTAAATGTATAAACATTGACAAAGTGAAATAGAGAAAGATGAATGTAAAGAGAGGTAAGAAATAGAAAACAAAAGTTAAACATTCTTTCAATCTCCAGGAATAATTGAAATCTGAAGGAATAAGAGTCCACATTTTCATAACTGTTTTCAGTGCCAATTAAGTAGTTCTGTTGGTAATTAAGACTTAATATGCAGATAGAGTTCACACATTTAATTGGCAAGCCCTGACATTTTGGTATGCTTAGTGAGAAAGCACCACAGCTTCATGTCTTTTGTGTTTCTGAATGCCAAATGACTCCACAAGCTACAGGTGTAGCAAAGCTTATGGTGAAGCCAGGAAACGTAGACAGCAACTGCATGCATGTGCGGATGCTGGAAGTTGCTGTCCAATTTACTCCTCAACAATATGAAAGCTTGTAGCCTCACTATTATTCTTGACACAAAATCCAAGTCAATGAAAAGATCTCTCCCTGGGAAAAGGTACCATTACACTTAGTATTTTCAATATTTGTGAATGATGTAGAACTAGGTATGAATAACATTACATTTGTAGGAACACACATCTATGGGTAAGTAATGAGTAGAAACAAGACTGTTATCTTTGGAGAGACTTGAACACGGGCTGAGATCTGACAGTTGAATTTTAATTTCAATAAACGTAATACTGCATTGTGGAACAGGCAACAGTAAATGAACGTAATATGAAGGGATCTTTGGTAGAAGCCATACCACAAAGAATCAACTAATTATTAAATATACTCAGAAACAGCTTGTCAACGTGAGGCAGTTATTCGTAATGATAATTCAGCTACTAAGCTGCCTGTGAAGGGCATTGGGCAACAAGTGGGATCAAGCTAGGTTGATAACTTAATAATGAGGCCAATTTTGGAGTGTTGTTAAGGTTAATCTATCCTATCTCAAAAAGGATACAGATGTATTCGAAATGGCTCAGATGGCTGCCGCAAAAAATAGTTTAGGCCTTAGTAGGGGTTAAGTCCTAAAAGAGAGCCCAAATGACAAAACTTTATTAACAATGTCGTTAAAATAATAATTATAGATTAAGTGAAAGTAAGCAAGCTTCCCGCTTTGGACAGTGCGTATATGACAAAACGATACAAGTATAAAATTCAGAAGCATCAACAAGGTTTGATGCAAGATATCTTTTCTCGAAAGCTATGTGGAATTAATGCCTGGAGAAAGTCAATTCAGGAGCATGTGGAGTATTTAAATGGAAGCTGGACCAACGACTATTGAGAAACAGAATTGAGGATCTTTGGAACTGTTTAATGGTGCTGATTGAGTTAATTACTGTGGGGTGGGAGTGCAATTAAACTTCAGTGAAGTAGGTGATCAACAGATGGTATGAGAGAAAACCTCTTGACGAATAATTATCTTTATACTCTGTCGCAGCCTTGATGGATAGAATGCCCTTTTCTCCTTCTGGATCTACTTTTTACATTATCAAACATTTACAGTAAGTTATTAGCAAGAAATGTTCCTTGGACTTTTCTTTTTATTACTCTTTAGATATTTAATATTCTTCCTTTAGGTCTCTATACTCCATTCCCCATCAAGAAAACATGCAGGCGACTTGCTCCCAGGCCTCTGCCAATGTCGTCTTGATCTGGCTACTGGGAGGTGAGTGACAGCTGCCTGGGATGACGTCCTGTATTTGTTCCTTTCTGAGGAAGCAGCCAGCCTCCTGCAGCCATCTCCCCCTGATGGCATGACTGAGATTGGGTATTTACCAAGTAGGGATCATGACTGCAGGTCCATGCCCTACTAAACCGATATTGCACTCAAGCACCCGAATTCCATGTTTTTAATTGTGCTATTTTACTTTCAGCCACTTTGAGTTTGATGTAGATTATACAGATTATGCAATATATTGTACTTGTAGTATCTATAAACAGGTCTGTAACTATGGTAAAATGTATAATGTTGGTACATAATCAGAGATTCAACATTTACAGGTCAGTCAACAGAATGGAATGCAGAAAGAAATTCTGAACAAATATTTCCTTATAAGGAATTAATATGTAGAATATTTCTGTCAAAAATAGAAATGATGGTTTTGCTATTGCTTTTAAAATGTGAAGGCAAGACTTTAGGCTGTTGTAAATCAACAGAAGTCACCTTGTAAATCATTAATTATTAGTTATAATTAGTTATTCAATGACTCTGCTGTTAAAATGTTTTGCAATGTGTTAGTATTGGGGTAGAACCTCAATTGGCTGCTGCAGCTACGCTATGTTGCAGATGCATTTCTCTACTAAGCGTTGATGTTTTTTTCAAATCCAGAGGCTTGTTTTTGTCATTATAACGCAGAAGTAATTTTTTCCACATTTTGAAGCAAGTAATCTTAAACTGCAGTAAAATTTTATTTTGAAAAATGATATGTGTCTTAATTACTAAGAATTTGAAAAATCACACGAAAACACACATGGTTCCAATTAATATTCTCTTGATTTCATTTATTTTAATTTATCTATTTGAATATTTATGTTTAGTCATTGTTGATGACAGCCTTGAAGAAGTTGCTGAGCCTCACGTTGCTACATTATTGAACTAATGTACACAGTTTGGCAAAATACACTGAAATGTTACAAACAGTATAGAACTCCCTTGGCTCAGAAAACCAGCTCGTTTGATGGTAGTGATGTTCATTCTTTGTCAGCTGCTGGTACTGGAGCCTTAATTTCACATCTGTTTGTTTTTTGTAGCCCAAGTAACTTAGCTAATAAAAGAATACTAAAATGCTTCAAAGTTTTGGCATATGTATTGCTATAGCAGAAGAAGCATGATTGGAGTCAAGAAAATATTAAAATTGGGCTAGCAAAATGGTTTAAGTTGGAATCGTGTTGAAGTTGTTTGAGGCTGGGAAAAGGAGGAATTGACTTGAAAGGCTTCGTCTCTTTCCTATCTTATGGTGGGGAAATTCATGTGAACTCAATGCACAATAGATCCAAGAGCTTAGAGAAAATTTATTGACAATGTTTCTGATGTTGAATAAATGTTCCTTATTATCGTTTTATGCAGTAGATGATGTTGGAGAGAAGCTGGACCAGATTGGAAATGCACCAATAAAAATAAGCACTGATATTGAGCAAGATGATTCTTCCAAAGAAGATGGGTTTGGAGCTGAGGTCATCAAAGTGTATATTTTTAAAGCTGAACCAGAAGATGATGTGGAAATAGGTAAATATTATGGTTTAATAGTTTGAAACGTTTTAAAACATTTT
This sequence comes from Mustelus asterias, assembly GCF_964213995.1. Lineage (NCBI taxonomy): Eukaryota > Metazoa > Chordata > Chondrichthyes > Carcharhiniformes > Triakidae > Mustelus > Mustelus asterias. The sequence goes on from NC_135804.1 coordinate 112,723,843, forward strand.
ATAATTTCTATACTAATTCTACAATGGACAAAGGTAAGGTTTCTAATTTGAAAGTCTAATCCAGTGCATTAATCTGGCTGTTCACAACATTTGCTAACCATAATTGGTCACATTTTCATGGCCATGATATCCAGAATTATGTAGAAAATATGTGGACAACTGTTTCTTCACTGGAGATGTTCATACTATTGACTTGGTTCTTGATTTAAATGCACTGAAGTTCATTTCCACGTCAATGACCAGTCCCTATCAGAAGCTTTCTCTGGTTCCAGTTGCATATTTTGGGGAACAGAAGACATGAGTGATGAAAGTTCAGATCTTCTATTTTAGTGCAGATGCATATGGTTTGTGGATGATTAATTTTTCAGTATAATCTTTCAACAAATAAAGAAATTAAAATTCAAATAATGTATACATACCAGGGTTGTTTCAGTAAAAACACAACTGAAGGTACAGTACTAGTTTCTTTGGGAGTTTTATTTATTCCTATATCATTTAAACTCTTAAAATGAGAAGGAAGCACAGAAAAGGAAATGGCAATACAAGCCTAATTTTTTTATAAGCATAATACTGCAGATGCTGGAATTGGGAACAACAACAGAAAATGCTGGAAAATCTCAGCAGGTCTGACAGCATCTGTGAAGCGAGAATAGAGCCAACATTTTGAGTCTGGATGATCCTTTGCCAGAGCTAGAGATAAAGAAAATAGGACGAGATTTAACTAGTAGAGTTGACCAAGGAGAACCAGTGGATGTGGTTTATTTAGACTTTTAGAAAACTTTCGACAAGGTCTCACATAACAGACTACTACGTAAAGTTAAATCACATGGGATTGCAGGTAACATCTTGAGATGGATAGAAAGCTGGTTAGCAGATAGGAAGCAAAGAGTTGGTATAAATGGGTCTTTTTCTGATTAGCAGTCAGTGGCTAGTGGGGTCCTGCAGTGATCTCTGCTAGGACCCCAACTGTTCACATTATGTATTAATGATTTGGAAGAGGGAACCAAATGTATTATCTCCAAATCTGCAGATGATACAAAGTTGGGTGGGAGGGTGAGCTGTGAGGAGGAGGTAGAGATGCTTCAGTGTGATTTGGACAGGCTGATTGGGCGATAAATGTGAGGTTATCCACTTTGGTAGCAATAATAGGGAGACAGATTATTACCCGAATAGGCGTAAATTGAGATAGGCAGATACTCAGCTAGACCTTGGTATCTTTGTGCATCAGTCGCTGAAAGTAAGCGCGCAGGTACAGCAGGCAGTAAAGAAGGCAAATGGAATGTTGGCCTTAATAGCGAGAGGATTTGTGCATAGGAATTGGGATGTTTTACTGCAATTCTGTAGTGCATCAGTGAGGCCATACCTGGTGTATTGTGTACAGTTTTGGTGTCCTTATGAGGAAAGATGTCCTTGCTATAGCGGGATTACTGTGTTGATTTACTAGGCTGATTCTTGGGATGGCAGGTCTGCCATTTGAGGAGAGACCAAGTCGGTTAGGATTATATTCACTGGACTTGGGCTTCACTGGAACATTGCAACAGGCCAAGGACAGACATGTGAACAGGGGAGCAAGGTGAATAGAAATGGTCTGGGTACTGTTTGAGGATGGACTGAAGGTATTCAGCAAAGCGATCACCCAGTGTGCCTTTTGTCTGCCCGATGTAGAGCAGACAGCATTGGGAGCAGCGAATGCAGTGGACCAGATTGAAGGAGGTGCACGTGAAGCGCTGCTTCACCTGTAAAGAGAGGTGGTGAGCAGGGAGGAGGCAAAGGGGCAGATGTTGCACCTTCTGTGCTTGCATGCAAAAATGCCATGGGAGGCGGATGAGATGTTGGGTGTGATGGAAGAGTGGACCCAGGGTTCCAGAGGGAAAGGTCCCTGCGAAAGGCTTTCGGGGCATTGAAGGGAAGATGTGTTTGGTGGTGGCATCATGCTGGAGTTGGCGGAAATGGCAGAAGATGATCCTTTGCATGCAGAAGCTGGTGGGGTGAAATGCAAGGACAAGGGGAACCCTACCCTGGTTCTGGGAGGGAGGGAGGGGATCAGAATTCACTCTGTACCTTTTGTTCTACCATTTACACATTCCGATCTCTTGATGGACGCTATTAGCACCATTCTCAGCCTTTATAACCACCATTCACATTCCCGCTGTCCTTTTGTCTATGACATCTTGGTCAATAACACAACCCCCCAACATCCACCCCACTCAGCCTTAACAGTATAAATCTCGTCCTATTTTCTTTATCTTTAGCTCTGACGAAGGATCATCCAGTCTCAAACCATTGGCTCTATTCTCTATCCACAGCTGCTGTCAGACCTGCTGAGATTTTCCCGCATTTTCTGTTCTTGTTCCTTTTTTTTAATGCCAGATTGCACCATTAGACTGCAGAATGGATTTAGCAACTGTAAATTAACTGCACCAAGAGATTCGGAGACTAGGCATAATTTTTTGAAACTGAGGAACCTGACGTATTGGTATCAGGGCAATTTATTACACTCAGGCATTGATGCTTTAGTTTAGATAGTCCTTGCTTCCCATCTTGATGGCGGCACAGATGGCTCAGAATGCCTTTTCTCTCTTCTCTGCTTGTGTCTTCTTGAAATCCTTACAACCAATCTCTTCAAGTAAGTTCTTTTTTTCTCTTCTGCAGCCAGGGGTCATGTTGTGTTCTAACATTGCCGTTGTGCTTTGATCTCGTTATTTCACTTGTCGATAGTCTCAGACCTGTGGTCACAATTTGAACAAAATATCCTCAACGCCTAAACAATCCATCATTAACTTTTTCCTGTATAACCTTTTACCAAACGTAATAATCAATACCCTTATATCGCCAGGGTCCAATGATCTATACATTTAAAAGCATAGTTCAGACATCTGTGCTTGCTTAACTTTTCCTATTCACAGTATCAATTCATGCCACTATTTCCTGATACCTTGTCACCCTGATTTAATTCAGTTCACACAGGTAACAACTCGAGTCACACATCTGAAATTATCACTTAATCTACCAGCTCATACAAAATATATATAGAAGAAATAAGCACAAAGTATAAAAAGGTTCACATTTCCATTGCTACAAATTAGCCATAATCGCTACAATGTCACATTCATGACTTTAGCATCCTAGCTGTATATGATCCTCAATGTTTAGGAAAAGACCATATAGACCAACAAAGTTATAAAACACTAGCAAACTGCCAAAGGTGAATCCACAGATGAACCAACAGTACTTGTTTAGCTTTGCTACCTGAGTCAATCAGAAAAAAGTTTTTTGAAACCCATTTTGTTACCTCCCAATAATGTATGTTTCCTCTCTGAAGCAGCATTGCAAAGTAAATGGGACTAAATAAAAGATATCACTTTCTCTTAAAGCTATGGAAAATGTCTCAATTTGCAGTTACGGGACACATTGGTCCTGATATTTGTAGATTGGGGGGAGGATGTGATTGGAAGGGGAACCAAAAATCCTAGCAAGGTGGAGGTGCTGGTAAGTGTAATGGCAGAGCCTCATTACGTTCTTTAATTTCATTTCCCACCCGGAATAACAGGCTGGCTGCCCCTGTCTGGTAGGAAACCCTGGGCTTGAAAGGTTATAGTCAAGGGTCATTGGTCTCAGCCCCTAGCAGTTGGGAAAGATTAAAGATGACTCAACACTACAAGGCATATGGGGTTTTTCCAAAGATATGGGACTTAAGGCACAGTCGGACCACAAATGGGTGCTGGATTGGAGGGCATAATGCCCAAGATTGGGATTGTGGGGCTGGTGGAGGGAGTTCACTGATCATAGCAGAAAGGAGAAGCACTCCTGGTTGAAAAGCTGATTAATCTGGCTGTTGCTACCTCCATTTAGATGGATTTTCTGAGCCCTGAGAAACCCAGAAAGCCAGTGTTAAATTCAAACCAAGCTCCAAGCTGTGCTTTGGGGACCTCATTTGAATATTACAATAAACTGTTTCGCTTTTTGACAATAGGATAAAACACAGCATGCAGCCAGCCCCCTGCTGTAAAAATGACGGATATGTGCATTATGCAAATAAAGTTTTTAACCAATCCTGTTTTGGATGTGATGTGTTAAATTGCCTCCCAATGGAGTATGGGAAGATGCTTTCAGTCCACAGACTGTTCACACAGGTAGATAGTAATAACACTATGGCCCGGATTTTGCATTCAGCAGTGAACAAATGTTATTTGTATTTCCCCATACTGTGCTGATAATCAGTTCAAGCAGTGCAGTACCCTCTGCAGGAGATCTAGAACCTTGTGAACAGGCCAAGTAACAGTGTTTCTGTTCAGCTAATCAGATTGAAAAATCCTTACTAATCCTTGATATAGGCTGGAATTCTCTAATCTCATGCCAGTGAGAACGGAGAATTTGGCACTTAGCCAAATCTCTTGTCACTACAGCGGGACCAAGAATCCTAGCCAAAGGCGAGGTCGGAAATTCTAAACCAGACAGTGTAAGTTGAAATATATAATGCATTGTTAAATCACATATAGAAAGTGAAGTAAAGAGCAATAAGAGAACAAAATTAAAGTTTTTATTATTTTAATTTAGAATTTTTAATCTCCAACATTAATCAAAAACTGAGTGAGACTCCACGCATGAAAAAGTAACTTAAATGGCAGGAATGTTATAGTAATTAAGACTTGCCATGCAGCTGAAATCCACTTGTATTTGATTGAGAGATCCAATAAGTTTTTCTGGAATGTTTAGTGGGAAACTAGTGGGCACATAGCACACTTTCATGCCTGACATTTGTTTGAATACTGAGACTCTCAGCAAGGTGGCAAAACCTGTGGCAGGATAAACTGAGCAGCAATTTCCTGATTTCCACATTTAATTTGAACTTGAACTTGCTGTCTGATTTACTCCATGATAAAAATGAAAGCAGTTAGCCTCACTTATTCTTACCACAAAATTTAGCTCCTTATCTGCACCCGAGGGGACCCTTGTACTCCTTATCCAGCTTACCTAGCTTGTCTCCTCTAGACAAGCCACAATACAATTTAGAGACCATTTTGTGAATTAGTTTCTCCTAATGCAGTTCAGGGTGGGAGTTAAAAATTCATTTGACAGGGTGTAATATTTTATGACAATGTGAGATTGAGCCTTGTATGATATGTTTATCACTGTCATCGTTTGGTTGAAAATTGTTATTGTCTTAACCCTTTTAAATGAAATTCTCATTCTGGGTTCCCTCAGATAAATTTATACTGTCAAACATCTGTGATCAGAACAACTAAAGACAGTGAAACCTATCAAACTGTTGTCACAAGTAGTAGTCTTGTAATGAACTGTGAAAGTTTCTTGCAGAGAAGGGTAATTTTGGCTTGTGTACCAGTAGAATGTGAAGAATAAATTAAAACAAAGAATACTATATTTTGAAATGTGCAATCTGACTTTACAGCCCTACCAATTCTAAAGAAAAATAACACTGCATTTTTTTCCATTATTTGACTAGCTCCACTAACAAGCTGTGCTGAAGCTTAAATAATTAATGCAATTAAAATTAAACTAATGTTATTTTGAACTTTGTACGAGTGTATTGATGGGCAGGTATTTTGTTGTGGTCGCCTGACAAGTAGCCCTTAAACCATTTATTCAAGTGAACTGTGACTTTTCTGAAATGTGGACTTCATATCTAGGAGGTTTGTGCACATACTAGAACCTCGGGAATTAAAGTATGTAATTTGGAACCGAAGAATAACTTCCAGGTTTTCCAGTCGATTAAATGGCTCATTTTTTGGCACCTAGGTGGTTATTGTCTCTGACAGCAGATCAATTGAAGGAAAAACTGAATAGAGTGGATGCTGGAAATCTGAAATAAAAATAGAAAATGCTAGGAAAAGAACTCAGCAGGTTCGGCAGCATCTGTGCAGAGAGAGAAAAAGTTAACATTTTGGGTATATGATTCACCAGAAACCTTACTCAGTTTCGCTCTCTCTCTGCACAGATGCTGCCTAACCTTCTGAGTTGTTTTCAGAATTTTCTGCAATTAAAGCAAGTTGATTTGAGTTTTTCTTTAAAGTCTGATTGTTTTCTTGTTTGAAGGAGAAACTGAAGTTATTACAGAAAATGATTATCAGAATGGCCATACCATAACTGGAGTTCTTGAACAAGGGAATGTTGGTAGAATGTCTCGGGAAAAGATGGTTTACATGGCAGTCAAAGATCCATCTCAGGAAGATGACATTAGTAAGAAATTCTATGTACGGTTTCCTTTTTAAGTGCTCATTCAAAGGCGAACTATGTCTTATTTAGAAATAATGAACTTAGCTCTGTCACTTACTGATAGATAACCGATTTGTAGACTTACTTGAGTCATTTTTCAGAAAGAAGTGACATTTGCTCTTGCATGGAATATTGTAAACCTATTACCTAGGACTTTGGTCCAACCTGAGACTTTTTTTAAACAAGTACAACAAGTCAGTAAACATTAGAATTTGAAGAAATTATTTTTTAACGACAAAATTGTAACAGCAAAGATTGTACTAGTTGGGAAAAGTGTCTACATTTTCTAGAGTTCATTTTTATGGTTCACCATCAAGCTAAATGGCTGACTTGCTGTGTCACTTGATAAATTTCAATTTAATACAAGTATTTTAGAAAATGAAAATGTAAAAAATTATGTTGATGATTTGGAAAATATTTTTTGTCAAATTTGCTTCATTATAACTGATTGCTGTTTTGGATTGAGATAAATTTCTAAACCACATTTTTAAGTTGTCCTTCTGAACTTTGGACTCCTCTATAAGAAATATCTAATTTTTTTGGAGTTTATACCGCAGTTTGTGTAAACTAATTATTGCACTCTGGGTTAATTTGACACTGATTTTACTGAAGGTAAAATAAATTGTGAACCTGTAAATTCAGTGCAATTATGTTAGTATCTGAAAAAAATAAAGATGTTTCAGGCAGACAGCCTTCATCAGAGCTGGTACATGGCAGATAGCTTTAATGGATAGAGAATAATAACAAAGGGAGTTGTGAGAGCACAAACATGCCAATTATTTTGAAGAGATCAAAAATGGGTTTAAAGCCCTAAAACAGATTTTAAAATTTTGGCAGAAGGGACATTTTGCAAGACATGCAGACGCAATCTCAATTAGTTACTCAGCTATTTTTAAATGTCCTATCCTCTCCCTTCGTATTGCTTAAACCTTTAAAGAACTCTGCTCCCTGTGTATATACCATTTATAATGAATTGTTTTGTGTTTTATCATCATTTGGATCCTCCTCAATTCTAATTTCAGAAAAGAGACAATTGCATAATAGCATACTTGTATTAGTTGAAGAATTGGGTTCTGCCAGCACATTGAATTTGTGAAAGGACAACACAATAGGACTAAGTGTAAGATATAATGCATTAATAACAGAGGCACAATAACTTGTATTTCTTCAGAGTTTCTGGCAACTTAATTGATGTAAATGTACAGTTACATTGACACCAGGGAAAGTCATGATGTGGAGATGCCGGTGTTCGACTGGGGTAAACACAGTAAGGAGTCTAACAACACCAGGTTAAAGTCCAACAGGTTTATTTGGTAGCAAACGCCACTAGCTTTCAGAGCGCTGCTCCTTCGTCAGGTGAGTGGGAGATCCCACTCACCTGACGAAGGAGCAGCGCTCCGAAAGCTAGTGGCGTTTGCTACCAAATAAACCTATTGGACTTTAACCTGGTGTTGTTAGACTCCTTACCAGGGAAAGGCACAGTGACACATATTTCTTAAATATTAAACTGAGAGTTAGGAAATTGATGAGAACAGTGCACTTCAATATTACTTCAAACCTACGATGGTGTCAAATACTCCACAGTAATGTAGAGCTTTCTTTACAGACCCTGACTGCATTTACAAAAGCTACTGCCAAAATATCGTCTTCCAGTGCTCACCAATGTGCTTTCTGTTGAAAGATTTGCCTGTTTTAAATTTTGCAATTGTGCCAATTTTATTAGATTTTAAGGGAGCAATATGTAATATTTTCATCTAAATCTGTAGGTTTGGTTTTTTTTCAATAAACTGTTTAAAAACTGGAAAACTTTAATCACTTTTGACTAAAGTACTATTTATACATTATTCAGATTGTGCTGATATTGCTGATGAAGTTTACATGGAAGTCATTGTTGGAGATGAGGAGGCAACAACGGTGCACGAGACACAGATTGAGGATTCCGGCATCAATAAAGCCTTTGTACCTGTTGCATGGGCTGCTGCATATGGTAAGAAATTGGCAGACTTTGTGATTTGACATTTCTTTCCAAAATTAAGGTTAAACTTTTTATCAGATGCACATCCGAACATCCTAAAAGAATGTAGAGAAGAGGTAGTGGGGTCTCTCTATTCCACACATTTAATAATCTGTTAGAACATGGCGTAGCTCGCATTAAACCTTCACTTAGGGGAGGCAGACATGTCCAGGCAACTATAGATCAGTCAGCTTAACATCAGTGGTAAGTAAAATAAAGAAATCTCTACAAAAGAAGAAAATATAAAAATATTTTGAGACCAAAGATATAAAAATGAAGAGTCACATTGGATTTCAAAAGGAAATTTTTCTTAACCGACTTCACTGAATATTTTGGAGAGGCAGGCAACACAACGAATTGGCAAGGGGAATGAGTAAATGTTCATTTCTTTAGGTTTTCAAAATGCCACAAAGAACAATACAGCACAGGAACAGGCCCTTCGGCCCTCCAAGCCTGCGCTGCTCATGTGCCCACTAGACCATTCTTTTGTATCCCTCTATTCCCAGTCTGTTCATGTGTCCGCCTCAATCACCATGCTTGGCAGTGCATTCCAGGCCCCCACCACCCTCTGTGTAAAATACGTCCCCCTGATATCTGTGTTGAACCTTGAACCCGTGACCCCTTGTGTTCGTCACCTCCGACCTGCGAAAAAGCTTCCCACTGTTCACTCTATCTATGCCCTTCATAATTTTATACACCTCTCTTAGGTCGCCCCTCATCCTCCGTCTTTCCAGGGAGAACAACCCCAGTTTACCTAATCTCTCCTCATAGCTAAGCCCCTCCTTACCAGGCAACATCCTGGTAAACCTTCTCTGTACTCTCTCCAAAGCCTCCACCTCCTTCTGGTAGTGTGGCAACCAGAACTGGACGCAGTATTCCAAATGTAGCCTAACCATCATTCTATGCAGATGCAACATCATATGCCAACTTTTATATTCTATGCCCCGTCCAATAAAGGCAAGCATGCCATATGCCTTCTTCACCACCCTCTCCACCTGTGCTGCCACCTTTAAGGATCTGTGGACTTGTACACCCAGGTCCCTCTGTGTGTCTATACTCCTGATGGTTCTGCCATTTATTGTATAGCTCCCCCTTACATTAGATCTACCGAAATGCATCACTTCGCATTTATCTGAATTAAATGCCATCTGCCATTTCTCCGCCCAATGTTCCAGCCTATCTATATCCTGCTGTATTCTCTGACAATGTTCATCACTATCCGCAACTCCAGCAATCTTCGTGTCGTCCGCAAACTTGCTGATCACACCAGCTACATCTTCCTCCAAGTCATTTATATATATCACAAACAGCAGAGGTCCCAGTACAGAGCCCTGCGGAACACCACTAGTCACAGACCTCCAACTGGAAAAAGACCCCTGCACTGTTGCCCTCTGTCTTCTATGGCTAAGCCAGTTCTCCACCCATCTAGCCAGCTCACCTTTTATCCCATGAGATTTAACCTTTTGCACCAGCCTGCCATGAGGGACCTTGTCAAACGCTTTACTAAACTCCATATAGACTACATCCACGGCTCTTTCTTCGTCAATCGTTTTTGTCACCTCCTCAAAAAACTCAACCAAATTTGTGAGGCATAACCTCCCTCGTACAAAACCATGCTGTCTATCACTAATGAGATTATTCTGTTCTAAATGCGCATATATCCTATCTCTGAGAATCTTCTCCAACAACTTCCCTACCACGGATGTCAAGCTCACCAGCCTATAATTACCCGGGTTATCCTTGCTACCCTTCTTAAATAACAGGACCACATTTGCTATCCTCTGGGACCTCACCTGTGTCCAGCGAAGAGACAACGATTTCTGTTAGAGGCCCAGCAATTGCATCTCTCGCCTCCCTGAGGAGTCTAGGATAGATGCCATCCGGCCCTGGGGATTTGTCTGTCTTAATGTTTTCTAAAAAACCTAACACTTCCTCCCTTGTAATTGAGATTTTTTCTAATGGGTCAACACATCTCTCTGAGACACTACCAGTCAACATGTCCCTCTCCTTTGTGAATACTGATGCAAAGTACTCGTTTAGGATCTCACCTACTTCCTTTGGTTCTAAGCATAATTCCCCTCCTTTGTCCCTGAGAGGTCCGATTCTTTCCCTAACAACCCTCTTGTTCCTAACGTCTGTATAAAATGCCTTGGGATTCTCCTTAATCCTGTCTGCCAAGGACATTTCGTGACCCCTTTTTGCCCTTCTAAGTCCCTGTTTGAGTTCTTTTCTACTTTCTCTGTATCCCTCCAGTGCTCCATCTGTTTTTAGCTGCCTGGACCTCCTGTATGCCTCTTTTTTTCTTTTTGATTAGACCCACAATTTCACTGGTTATCCACGGCTCCCGAATCCTACCTTTCCTATCCTTCCTCTTTACAGGCACATGCCTGTCCTGCAGTCCTATCAACTACTCCTTAAAAGACTCCCACATGCCAGATGTGGATTTACCCTTGAACAGCCTCTCCCAATCAACAGCCATCAAATGCTGCCTAATCCGGCTGTAGTTAGCCTTCCCCCAATTCAGCACCTTACCCATAGGACAACATTCATCTTTTTCCATTACTATCCTAAAGTTTACAGAATTGTGGTCACAATTTACCACATGTTCCCCTACTGCAACTTTGATGCCCTGACTGGGCTCATTCCCCAGTACTAGGTCCAGTATAGCCCCCTCTCTAGTTGGACTGTCAACATATTGTTCCAAAGAGCCTTCCTTTACGCATTTTATAAATTCTTCCCCGTCCAGGCCCCCAGCCCTATGCGATAAACTGATGAATACAGTCAGAACATGTGGAGTCAAGAGACAGACCAGGTTGCATGGCTAGCTATATGCAAGACTGAAATCTGAGATTAGATGTGGAGGGTAGCTATTTGGAGTGGCAGCAGTTGTAAAGTCAGGTTCAAAAAGAATCAATGCTGGTTCCACTTTGTTTACAACTTATGAGGATTTAGATTTTGGAATCAAAACAACAATCCCTATATCCATGATTACATTAAATTTGGGGGCTGGATAATTAATGTTGAGGATTGTAACAAATTGAAAGAGGACTTTAATAAACTTTCACAGTAGGCATATAATTGGCAAATTTGTTTCAGCACAAGTTGAGATTTACTTGGTACTAGTATGGTTGGAAATAATACATATTGTTCAAGTTTTTCATCTTACAGTCAAACAGGACATATTCACAATCCAAATCTCAATGGGAAAAGTATTTTATACTGCATAAGAGATTGGTAGATGCGCTGCCATGGGCAATGCACCAGGGAAGAGTTAACTGCCAAGCATTTGTTTAAATTCAAACCAAGCAGGTCGACTCTGGTCAAGGCATTGCCACAAAGAATAAACCAGGGAATGGCTGTCCTTAAGCTTTTGCCAATTGAAATAGATACATTCATGTATTGCGTCTTTTTTCAAGTTTCAGTATAAATTGTGTTCCCTTTGAGATTTGATATTCTTGTGAATCTATCCTGATGAGTGCAAGATAAAAAAATATTGACAGCTTTTTTTTTGTCTGTGACACATTTTGGTAAGGTGGTGGAGGCGGACACACTGGGAACGTTTAAGACTTATCTAGACAGCTATATGAACGGAGTGGGAATGGAGGGATACAAAAGAGTGATCTAGTTTGGACCAGGGAGCGGCGCGGGCTAATTGTTCCTGGTTTCTCGTTTCAAGGCTTCATTCTACGATCATCTTGCTGGTGCCAGTACAGAGTGAGACTGCGGATAGTTGGGAACCTGTCTCGGGGGCAGGGGATTCATATGGTGTTCGTGGAAGTGGAAATGACTAGGGTTGGGAAGCATTTTCCGATCGGGGCCATTGTGATCTCCTGGACTCGTTTCGATCGCCTCAGGGGGTCGGAGAGGAATTTCCCAGATTTTTTTTTCCCCATATTGGCCCTGGGGTTTTTCACTCTGGGTTTTCGCCTCTCCCTGGAGATCACATGGTCTGGAATGGGGGGGTGGGGGTAAGTTAATAGGTTGTAATGAACAAAGCATCGTAGCTGTGAGGGACAGCTCGGTGGATAGGATATTGGTATGTAGATAGGCTGGAAAATTGGGTGGGGATCCTGGATTCAGGATTCAATCCTGGACCGGGGAGCGGCGCGGGCTTGGAGGGCCGAAGGGCCTGTTCCTGTGCTGTATTGTTCTTTGTTCTTTGTTCTTTGAAGTTGCATACTACTTGGGAAATAAGAATCTAAGTGGCAATAGAGAAGCAAAGTAAAATTAAAGTTTATTTATTAGTCACAAGTAAGACTTTTATTAACACTGCAATGAAGTTACTGTGAAATTCCCCTAGTTGCCACACTCCGGCACCTGTTCAGGTCAATGCACCAAACGAACACATCTTTCAGACTGTGGGAGGAAACTGGAGCACCCGGAGGAAACTTACTCAGACACGGAGAACGTGCAAACTCCACACGGACAGTGACCCAAGCCAGGAATCTAACCTGGCGCTGTGAAGCAGCAGTGCTAACCACTGTGCCAAATGCACAATCACTAAAAGTAGCAACAGAGGTTAATAAAGCAATTTAACAAAATTATAGCAAATCAACCATTTATGGTTTATTTCTAGAAGGTTGGAATTGAAACGTCGAGAAATTACACCAAATTTGTATTGAAGCTTGGTTAAACCCTGCATAGAGCACTGTTTTCAACTTTTGTGCACCATAGTATGTAAAGAATGCCTGGAGAGAGTGCATTTTTATTTACAAGAGTGATACCAGAAATCTGAGGTTATGTATACCTATTAAAGAGTGATCAGGCTGGATTTCAGGGGAAACAAAATAGAGATTGTTAAAAATTATGACCAAATGGCTGCCTTCTGCGCTGTGTGTTCTTTGTAATTCTTTGCTAGAAATTATTAACAAGAATCCTCATGTTTGAGATAAAATTCTGACCTGTCCAGGATGACATGTCTGAGCTTGCTGACTTCATTTGGAGCAGTTAAAATTATCTAACTAGACCAAGGCCACATATTTGGAAACTTTAAATGTCTTATTGACCCCAAGCTAAGTTTTAAATCCCAATTCCTAACCCTTGTTGAAGTTGCCTATTATCACTCACCATTAAACAGCCTCAGCACTGCTGAAACCCTGATCCTTGCTTTTGCCATCCAATCAGGAATGCCACAGTAGTCCATTAGAAGACTTAGAAACCAGTTAGGGGGGAAAATGGTCTGAGTAAATTTTTGAACCATTTTCCCCATACATTGGAAAAACAAGCATTTTGTTGTGTGAGGAGTTGAGTATGAAGAAATTATTTTTGTACTTTGTACATTTATTGTTAAATTTTTTTTTGAGTTGTGCTGAAACCAGATTTAAAAGTTTCATGTAAAGAATTGTTTTGAAATCCATGAGGCCAAATTATTTTTTTGTGACTTTTTGCAATAAAACTGATAGATTTCTGCTATTGATTGCTGCCACTTCTAACCATAGTTGTACTAGTGTTTTGTTTTATTCATTTGTGGGACATGGGCATCGCTGGCTGGCCAACATTTATTGTCCATCCTTAGTTGCCCTTGAGAAGGTGCTGTTGAGCTGCCTTCTTGCATCGCTGTAGTCCATGTTCTGTGGGTTGACCCACAATGCCATTAGGGAGGGAACTCCAGGATTTTGATCCAGCAACTGCGAAGGAACGGTGATTATATTTCCAAGTCAGGATGGCGAGTGGCTTGGAGGGGAACTTGCAGATGGTGGTGTTCCATTTATCTGCTGCCCTTGTCTTTCTAGATGGAAGTGGTTGTGAGTTTGGAAGGTGCTGTCTAAGGATCTTTGGTGAATTGCTGCAGTGCATCTTGTAGATAGTTTGGATCTGGTTAATCTCATCTTTGCCTTTGTCGCTCCCAGCCATTCCTTAAATTGTCCAAGTACAAAAACCGAACTCCTCAAATTTGCCGTTTGCTGGAAAATGTCAGCACTTATAAAACATTTTAAAAATCTAATCCTGATATATATTTATGAATAAATAAGGTACCATAAAATTATGAAACTTTTATTGATATTAGTCATGCAAGTCATATTTTTTAAAAATGTACTGTTTTCCTCAAGGTAACAATTTTGAAGCAAAGATAGAAAATAAGAATGGCACTTCGAGTCAGTTCCTACAAATAAGTGATAGCACAAGCACTACCAGAGCGCTAAAGCAAAAAGCAAGAAAGAAGAGGAGGGGTGAAGGCAGACAGTGGCATACAGGTAAGTGCATCTGCTCACTGGGAATTTTGTGGCACTAGAAGCAGCAGTTTGAGGGAGTAAAATTTTTCCACCAAATTTCAATGAGAAAGAATGTTTCAAAGCAGATTGTACAATATCAAAAATCAGTATTTATTCATCAGACTTAACATAGTTTGTTAAAGAGGACATACTTAAATCCATCCCGATTTCCACTATCCTAAGTGCAGCCCAGGAAGTACACTGAGTGCAAATATTTTTCGCTGGAAAAAATTAAGATGGTTGTGATTAAATGTTAGATATCCATAATGCATGATACAGTTGGCATTATCCAGAAGGCATTTTCACCTCTCCCCCCCCCCCCCCCTTGCATTTTCTTGTGTGCCAGCAACATTTCCATCAGATCTTTCTCAACGCCCTTGACAGATACTGAGACTTTCTCTGAGACCCACCTTCTGGGTGTGAGGGGGTGCTTCCTCTTCTACGCAGCAAAATGAGAGGTGATCACAAGGTGTGTGGCTAAGGGAGACCATCAGCCAGCTTACTTAAAAGCGAGATTTATTTCCAGACGTTTATTTAAAAGTCAAATTTAAAGACCTTAGAATCCTAGCAGATATTTCAGCTTAACCACGAGAATGAAGTTGTATTTTTAAAATTGTAAAACATGAATTTTAAGGAAGTTTACACAATTTTTTTCTTGTTTCAAAGCTGTCATCATAGGTCCTGATGGACAGCCTATAACTGTATATCCATGTCACATCTGTGGGAAGAAGTTTAAATCTAGGGGTTTCTTGAAAAGGCACATGAAGAACCATCCCGAGCAGACCACTAAGAAGAAGTATCAATGCACAGACTGTGACTATACAACAAATAAAAAAGCAAGTTTTCATAATCATCTAGAGAGCCACAAGCTCATTAACAAAGGAGAGAAAACATACGAGTATAATGAGTATGGAAAAAGATTCATTCAGGCAGGAGCACTGACTGCTCACAAACTGGTCACTAGGGAAAAAGAAACCAAAATGCATAAGTGTAAATTTTGTGATTATGAGACAGCTGAACAGGGTCTTCTCAATCGCCATCTGTTGGCAGTGCACAGCAAGAATTTCCCGCACATCTGTGTGGAATGCGGGAAGGGATTCCGTCATCCATCAGAACTCAAGAAACACATGCGAACTCACACAGGGGAAAAACCATACCACTGTCAGTACTGCGAATACAGGTCTGCTGATGCTTCTAATCTGAAGACCCATGTGAAAACTAAGCACAGCAATGAGCTGCCATACAAATGTGACCATTGTCCTCAAACATTTTTGGATGACAAAGATTTGCAAAAGCATGCCACTTTATTTCAGGCACATAGGACCCATCAGTGCCCACATTGTGACCACAGAAGCTCGAACTCTAGTGACCTTAAACGCCATATAATATCTGTACACACCAAGGAATTTCCACACAAATGTGAGGTGTGTGATAAGGGATTTCATCGTCCATCAGAGCTGAAGAAACATATGTCAACTCACAAGGGTAAAAAGCTTCATCAGTGCAGGCACTGTGATTTCAAAATTGCAGATCCTTTTATACTTAGCCGCCATATTCTTTCAGTCCACACCAAGGACCTTCCTTTTAAATGCAAAAGGTGCAAGAGAGAGTTTCGACAGCAAAGTGAGCTTAAAAAGCACATGAAGACACACAGTGGAAAGAAAGTTTACCAGTGTGAATATTGCGAATATAGCACTACTGATGCTTCAGGTTTCAAGCGTCATGTAATATCTATTCATACAAAGGACTACCCTCACCGATGCGAGTTTTGCAAAAAAGGATTCCGTAGACCATCAGAAAAGAACCAGCATATAATGCGGCATCATAAAGAGGCTATAATGTGACGTACAGGAAAATATTTTACACAAAATGTAATAACTTAATTGGCACGGCTCGTAAACTGTTTCTCCTGGTCTCAACTTGAATGTTGCTTCTCAACCTACCTTTCATTCTTTGTATTATAAGTTTTTAAAAGGTATGAGAGTTGGGAAGAGGAGTCAATTGTACAAATGTTTTGGTTTCTTTACAAAATCTGACTAGTAACATTCTGGGGCTGCCATAATTGTGAAGCCATTCAGCAAGTTCTCTGTCTTAACAGTTTCAGGTGACTCGAGTTTAATTCACATGCAGTTGCAAAATATTGTATTCTACAGCTACGCTATAAAACCCGCAATTAGACCCTTCAAAATTGTTTCCATTTTATTGTTAATCCTGCTAAATATCTGGTTCGTGGAACAGATGTTTAAAAAATCTGTTTTTAACTTTTTATCAAAAATAAACCCCAATCAATAGTGATTTGTGACAAATAGCCTAGCAGGCCGCTTTCCAAAAGCTTCATGAAAAGAGTGGTTCAATAGATGAAATGGAACTTCTTTTGATTCACTCCTTACAGTTGCTACAGCTTGTTACAGACTTGCATTTTAATACTAAAGCAAGTATAGCTCAATGTAACCAGTGTGAATTAGCGCCACACTGCTGAGAGTTGGACTGCTTTTTATTATAGGGCATGTGTGGTGATTCAGTGCATCCCTTTTCATATACATTTGATCTGCAAGTTACGTAATGTAGGGAGTACATTATGAATCAAGCAAGTTGGTTCAGGGCTTATTTAATGGATACAGATCTTGTTTTGACATTGTTATGCATATAATGTATAAGAAGTGGTATGATGGATATAGTTTTTTAGCTGGTTACTGCTCACACATTAAATGGTTGTTCACTTTGTGAATTTTTAACTTTATTCATTGTGTTGTGGTAGTTTTTGTGTTTTTTCAAATGTTGTCAATTTTTGTTTTGCACCAGATGAGAATCAGTTGCTCGAGAATTCAAAATGTTCTATTTCCAAAATTCAGAATGTTAATTTAGCAATGCCTCTTAGATTAAAAAAAACACTTGTGTTTCATGTGGCTGTAAAGGTTGTACACTCTGTAAAATAAGAGATCTTTTGTCACTGTTCTGTGGGATTACTATTTCTAAATGTTCTTAATGTGATGAGTATATCAATAAAACTGCATCTGTTGCACTGAAAGTTATTTCTTGGGCAATTCCACATGTCCAGGCAGCCCGATGACATTGTGGTTTGGAAAAATACTTTCCAAATGGTTATTTTGCCTTGCCATTAATTTATTGAAGTCCTGTTAGCTGCACTGAAAAAAAAATCAATTTAAATTCCTATGAACTAAGTAAAGTAGCAATGTTCCTGCACAGATAAAATATTTCAGATTTCATTTGTGCTGATCCCCATCCGTGCTAATTCCATCACTGTGTACCGAATTTCTCCCTCCCATCACCTGGGACAGAGAAAAAATAGGTAATTTGCAAGCTCTTGTTTAAAAATTATGCTCTGACCCTTTATGATTATGATGTGGAGATGCCGGTGTTGGAACACAGTAAGAAGTCTCACAACACCAGGTTAAAGTCCAACAGGTTTATTTGGTAGCAAAGTATTTGCTACCAAATAAACCTGTTGGACTTCAACCTGGTGTTGTGAGACTTCTTCCTTTACGATTAGGCATTCCCTGGGTTTGGGTTGGCAAGAGTGTAGTCATGAATCCAGGTTGATCACCCTCTTAGAACAGTGAAGCTTCCAGGTATAGGGTCCACCCTGGCTTCAGTTTATGTGGGTGGCCCCTAAGTCTACCTATCCTCATCAATGTCAAGTCTATCACTAGCTCAGGCAAGGTGAATTCTTTGTTGTCATTCTCACTGCCTTCAAATTCAAATAATCCTTCCTCAGGTAGGGAGACCAAAAGTAAATTGTGTTTTGCTAAAGGATTATATAATAATGTGACAGCAAAATATTGTGGATGCTGGAAATATGAAATAAAAACAAAAATTGCTGGAAAAACTCACAAGATCTGGCAGCATCTGAGAACAGAAAAACAGTTAACATTTCACATCCATATGATTCCTCTTCAGAGCAGGACAGCACAGTTGGTAGCACTGCTGCCTCACAGTGTCAGGGATCCCGATTCAATTCCAGCCTTGGGTGACTGTGTGGAGTTTGCACGTTCTTCCCGTGTTTCTGTGGGTTTCCTCTGGGTGTTCCAGTTTCCTCCCAATCGAAAGATGTGCAGGTTAGGTTGATTGGTTATGCTCAATTGACACTTAGTGCCCTATTTTACCATTTTGATTCTAAGTGTTGGGCGGACTTGAAACTGGGAGTGTTTCAGATCCGACTTTTAGACCTGTCCTGAGGGGCCTCAATATGTACTCTGCCTGCAAAAATATCAGCAATTCTGAATTGCGCTGCACAATCCTGTGGGTGGGGCTTAATGCGCCCAAAACGCTGCAGCTCCGATCGGAGCCTCCAACTGCGCATGCGCAGAGAAAAAAAATAGAATGCGGATCCCCTGCCAAATCGACCCGGGTCGGATAATGCCTCCCTCTCCGCCACCCAGATCGATTGTGGGCCCCCCCCCCCACCAATCGATTTCAGGCAGAGCGTCAGCGGACCCCCCCCCCCCCCCACTGATCTCAGGCAGAGTGGCAGTGGACCCCCCCTTCTCCCCCACCCCCACCGATTTCAGGCAGAGTGGCAGCAGACGAACCCCCACCCCCCCCGACCGATCTCGAGCAGAAAGCCGTCGGATGCTCAGCACTTACCTCCTCAGTTACTGGAGCGTCCAAATCAGACTTTTGTAGAGTAGGTCTGTTTTGCACCGAATCTGGATAGGTGAACGCAGTGGTAAAGGGGGAAGTGCTGGTAAAGTTGGGGGTGCAGCCCATTAAGTCAATTTAAATGCATCCTAATGAATTTAAATGGCCGTCATGCCCTTTTTGGGCGCGGTCCTGATCACAGCCATTTTCGGCCCTTGGTAAAGGGGAACTGGCGCAGAGGTGGGCACGGATTGCGCTACTTGCCTCACGACTGACTTTACCATGTTTTTGCCCCCAAAAACGGGCGCAACGTGATGGTGAAATTGGGTCCTTAATGTCAGGGGGCTAAGCAGGGTAACTACGTGGGGTTACAGGGATAGGGCTTGGGTGGGATTGATGTCGGTGCAGGCTTGATGGGCCGAATAGCCTCCTCCTGCACTGTAGGGATTCTATGATTATATAATCCTATTACTATGGTCCTAGTTTTGACATGTATGATCTAGGCAATATAGCCCAGGAATCCGTTTGCTCGAAGAACATTGCAAATAAACACAAGTCTTTCTCCCTCTCTTAACTACTGTGCACATAACATTTCACGTTTGTATTAAATGCACCTAGGTGTGTAATAGGGCACGTTTCTCTATTGAAAATAATCTTGGACTTTCTTTCCCAATGTAACAAAACTCATCTGACATCTATAATCAATTTCTCGGCTCCTGAGTGCTACACAGTTTGGTGTCATCAGCAATTGTAATTCCAGTGCTGTCAATGCCTACCTCAATCATTAATGAATATTCTGAACAGAAGGGAACCTAACATTGAAACCTGAGGCTCCTACTTTTAAGCACTCCAATTGAGAAGTGCTTAATTCAAAACTTGGCTTTGTTTATGGCCTGTTAGTTTGTTACCAGTCTTCCCATTTCAACCCCACAGCACAAACCTAATTTCCCTCTGCAGCACCTTCAAAGACTTGAATTCAAATAGATACATTTTATTAGCACTCCTTGATTCGCCAGTATAGACAGTTCTTTTAAAAGGCTGGATCAAATTTATCAAACAAGTCCTCTGCTTTCTAAATTTTTGGGGTATCCCTTAGATATCTACATGTTTATTTATGGTACCCCTTACCGTATTTTCCCTTATCTGTCCACTGTGGAGATTAGACTAGTCTATGGTTCTCCAGATTTGACTTGAATCCTCTTTTTGAATAAGGAGACCATATTTGCTTTTCTCCAATCCTCTGGTATTATTCGAAACCAGGGTTTCACACCAGACTTTCAGAAATTTGTTCAATGTGCTTAGATAAATTAAGCCAGTCTTTAATGCTTTCTTTATCATTTGGGTCATTTTAATTTAGCTATCACCTTGACTACACTTTCCCATACCCTGCTTCCTGTAGGGACTCTATTCCATCTTCCAAGTTTCTCTATCTTCTTCACATCGGTTCAGACCATGCGATCTTCCAAACTAATGCTTCATTGTGTCATCCATTTCCTCCAGAGAGGATTGCCCTCAACTCCCTGCCACAGTATGGTTGACAGAACCTCTGTATTCAATAGATCCGCAACCTCCAGTATAATGCCACCATCACCTTTCCCTCCCCATTCATCTTTCAGAAAATACTGTTCCCTTTGTGATACCTTGGCCCTCTCCTCAGCATCCAATACCTGTTTTCATTCTTTTGCCAACTTTCCATGCAAGCATAGGCACTTCAACACATCTCCTTTTACCTTCTCTTATTGTCTAAGGCCCCAAACACTATTCCAAGAAATAAGACGTTCAGATTAGGTGGATTAGCCACGTTAAATATGTGGGGTTATGGGGAAAGGACAGGGTGGTGGGCCTGGGTAAGATGTTCTTTTGGCGAGTCAGTGCAGACTCGATGGGCCGAATGGCCTTTTTCTGCACTAGGGATTCTGTTTTTTTTGATGGAAAATAACAATTTACTTGTACTTTTAACTTCAAATGTTGTATTCACTGTTCACAATGTGGCCTCCACATTGAGGAGACCAAATGCAGACTGGGTGACCACCTTGCGGAACACCTCTGTTCAGTCTGTAAGCATCATTTCGAGCTTCCAGTTACCTGTCATTTTAATTCTCTACTTTGCTCCCACTGACCTTTGTCTTCTGTCTGCTGCAGTGTTCCAATGAAGCTCAACGCAAGTTTGAGAAAAAGCATCTCTTCCTTCTATAAGGCATTTTACAGAGTCAAGTACAGAGACAACAAAGGAATAAAGTGATACAATATCGTATTCCTTCAAAATAACATGATTATACCCAACAACAGTACCATAGATGGACAATCCTATTGTTTCATATGTTAAGCACTTTTGCCAAAGTTGAGGGATCCTGTGGGATGCTTGGGGAAAAATATGGATATGTAACCACGTTACAAATTCTGGATGTTTTTCACTGTTCACCCAAAAGATGAATGGTGTTGAATTCCACTTAGCACAACTAAAACAGATAAATACATTGTATTGAAACAGTGAATGGAACATTTTGGGGAAAAGCTGTGACAGGAACTAAGCTCTAAGTTTAGATACATGACACTGGCCTCAAAGAGCTGAGAAAGTGAATTCTGAACGAGAGCGAGTATTTCAACACAAATTTGGTGAGAAACAGGAAGGAGGTGCAAAGGAGGAAGGAGAATCTAAGTAATTTAAACCAAGAGACAATTGTAAATATAGCTAGTAATTAGCTAAACATAAGGGGATAAATTAACTAAGTAGAGAACATCAACATTAAAGGGATTGAAATTGTACAAAGTGAAAATCTGCCTGTGTAAATAACAAATAGGCTTAAGGAATGCAAAAGCATATATCATATGCATCAAGTTCAACAAATTTATATTGTAATCACTTGCTCATTTTGGTTCCTTTTTCTTTTGGTCAGTTTTTTTTCCTCCGGTTTCTCTCCTCCATGACTTTGATTTTGGACAGCAGCTATTCAGGTTCCTACCATCAACATATCCTCTGGACAAATCTTTTGTCCTATTATTATTTAGGCTTTGCGACATGATTTACTACTGCTTGTTCTCGATCCCCACCATGACTTCCCCCAAACTGGCTGCCCCAAAAGAATGTTTTGTATCCGTTCTGTGATATCCTTTAACCTGTCACCAGGGAGGGAATATACTTTGAGAGATTCACATTGGTAATGCAGAACCAGCTCTCTATCCCCTGACTATTAAATGACCACTGCATTTTGACACCTTATACCTGCTTGTATAATTCCCCCCAAAACCTTCGCCCTCATCATTCAATACTGAACCAGTTTGTAAATGCCATATTCCTGGAGGATTCCCACCCTGCTGAATGACCACCCACTTACTATCCCCACTGAAAGCTCTATGGCTTTGAGATGAGCACTGTCTGCAACATGCAGGCTAGGAAGGTCTCGGCCTCCTGTATGACTTGCAGTGACTCTACCCACTCTTCAAGTTTAGAAAAATGGAACTCAAGCAGCCAGTGGCACTTCCTGCACACATGGTTATCCAGGACACAGAATTTCCTGGTTTTCCCACATAGTGAGAAGTTTAACAACACCAGGTTAAAGTCCAACAGGTTTATTTGGTAGCAAAAGCCACACAAGCTTTCGGAGCTGCAAGCCCCTTCTTCAGGTGAGAGAAGGGGCTGAATTCACCTGAAGAAGGGGCTTGCAGCTCCGAAAGCTTGTGTGGCTTTTGCTACCAAATAAACCTGTTGGACTTTAACCTGGTGTTGTTAAACTTCGTACTGTGTTTACCCCAGTCCAACGCCGGCATCTCCACATCATGTTTCCCACATAGTCACTGGAATAGCAAATAATGGTTCTCAGCTGTACCATAATTCCCTTAAAAGTCAAGCTAATATGATATATGCTTTTGCATTCCTTAAGCCTATTTGTTATTTACACAGGCAGATTTTTACTTTGTACAATTTCAATCCCTTTAATGTTGATGTTCTCTACTTAGTTAATTTATCCCCTTATGTTTAGCTAATTACTAGCTATATTTACAATTGTCTCTTGGTTTAAATTACTTAGATTCTCCTTCCTCCTTTGCACCTCCTTCCTGTTTCTCGCCAAATTTGTGTTGAAATACTCGCTCTCGTTCAGAATTCACTTTCTCAGCTCTTTGAGGCCAGTGTCATGTATCTAAACTTAGAGCTTAGTTCCTGTCACAGCTTTTCCCCAAAATGTTCCATTCGCTGTTTCAATACAATGTATTTATCTGTTTTGGTTGTGCTAAGTGGAATTCGACACCATGCATCTTTTGGGTGAACAGTGAAAAACATCCAGAATTTGTAACGTGGTTACATATCCATATTTTTCCCAAGCATCCCACAGGATCCCTCAACTTTGGCAAAAGTGCTTAACATATGGAACAATAGGATTGTCCATCTATGGTACTGTTGTTGTTGGGTATAATCATGTTATTTTGAAGGAATACGATATTGTATCACTTTATTCCTTTGTTGTCTCTGTACTTGACTCTTCTAGTGCTCATTTGATTAATCTCTCAATTTCCAGTCTCCCTTATTCGCATTCCAAAACGTTGCTGCCTGTATTCTATCCCATACCAAGTCATGCTTACCCATCACTCCTATGCTCACTAAGCTATACTGGCCCCTTATCCCAAAATGCCTCATTTAAAATTCTAATCCTGTTTCAATGCGTCTTTGGTTTCACCCCATTTTGTCTCGGTAAGCACCTCCAGTTCTACAATCCCCTCCTCAGAAATACTGTTCCACTGACTCTTGTCTCTTGTATGTTCCAGCCTCTTTGTTCCTCCATAAATTGTCTCCATTCAGCTGCCTGGGCTGCACCTCAAGACTTTCTTGCTTCCTTTAAAATCCTCCTTAAAACTCCTTTGATTAATCTTTTGGTTTCTCATCACTCCTCTTCCTATCTTTATTTCTTTGATTGTACCTCAATGAAGAGACTTGAGGTGATAGATAAGTGCAAGCTGTTGTATAACTTACCTTCAAACATGTTCTTTCTTCTAGATTGAAGTTCACTTTACACGTGCAAAACTTAGTATTTATCTAAGTCAGACTGCTTGGAGGTAAACAAATTGGTAAAACGTACTTAGAGTCATAGAGGTTTACAGCATGGAAACAGGCCCTTCGGCCCAACTTGCCCATGTCGCCCTTTTTTTTAAAAACCCCTAAGCTAATCCCAATTGCCCGCATTTGGCCCATATCCCTCTATACCCATCGTACCCATGTAACTATCTAAATGCTTTTTAAAAAACAAAATTATACCCGCCTCTACTACTACCTCTGGCAGCTTGTTCCAGACACCACCCTCTGTGTGACAAAATTGCCCCTCTGGACACTTTTGTATCTCTCCCCTCTCACCTTAAACCTATGCCCTCTAGTTTTAGACTCCCCTACCTTTGGGAAAAGATATTGACTAGCTGATCTATACCCCTTATTATTTTATAGACCTCGATAAGATCTAAATTGATTTGATTTATTATTGTCACATGTATCAGTATATAATGAAAGGTATTGTTTCTTGCATGCTATACAGACAAAGCATACCATTCATAGAGAAGGAAAGGAGTGAGTGGAGAATGTAGTGTTACAGTCATGGCTAGGGTGTAGAAAAAGATCAACTTAATGCAAGGTACGTTCATTCAGATGGCAGCAGGGAAGAAGCTGTTTTGAGTCGGTTGGTATGAGATCTCAGACTTTTGTATCTTTTTCCCGAAGGAAGAAGGTGAAAGAGAATGTCCGGGGTGCATGGGGTCCTTAATTATACTGGCTGCTTTGCTGAGGCATCCTCACCGCCATTCTGCTCCTTAAGTGGCCAATTAATGGCTCTTTCCACTCAACTGCAATTTTTAGGCCAGGAGGCCAGGGATGGGGCTCGAGGCGGGAAGGCCACCCTGCTCAGGCTGCAGGTTGGAAGAATCATAAGAGTTCTATGGCACATAAAGAGGCCTTTTGGCCCATCGTGTCTGTGGTGTTACAAGCGCTCTTCTAAATGCTTCTTAAATGTTGTGAGGTTTCCCACCTTTCCCAACCTTTCAGGCAGTGAGTTCCAGATTCCCACCACCCTCTGGGTGATGATGTTTTTCCTCAAATCCTCTCTAAATCTCCTGTCCCTTATCTTAAATCTCTGCCCCCTGGTTATTGACCCCTGTACTGAGGGGAAAAGTTTCTTCCTATCTACCCTATATATGTCCCTCATAATCTTGTACACCTCAATCACGTCCCTCCTCCGCCTTCTCTGCTTTAAGGAAAACAACTCCAAGCCTAACCAGCCTCTCTCCATGGCTGAAATGCTCCAGCCCAGGCAACATTCTGGTGAATCTCCTCTGTATCTTTCCTAGTGTAATCACATTCTTCCTATGTGGTGGCGACCAGAACTGCACACAGTACTCTTGCTGTGGCCTAATAAGCTTATTATAGTGCTCCATCATAACCTCCAAGCTCTTATAGTCTATGCTTCAGCTAATAAAGGCAAGTATCCCATATGCCATCTTATGTACCTATCCTAAAGCCTTCAGGGATATTTGGACATGCACTCCAAGGTCTCTCTGCTCCTCTGTAATTCCTAGCATCCTACCATTCATTATGTATTCTCTTGCCAGTTAGTTTTCCCAAAATGCATCATCTCATACTTGTCAGGATTAAATTCCATTTGTCACTGTTCTGTATGTCTGACCAGCCCGTCTCTATCATCCTTTAATCTAAGGCTTTCCTCCTCGCTATTTACCACACCACCAGTTTTTGTGTCATCTGCGAACGTACCGATCATACTCCCACATTCACATCTGGATCATTAATGTACCACTACAAAGCAAGGGACCCAGCACCGATCCCTGTGGATAATCCACAGCACACAGTTTTCCAGTCACAAAAGCAACTTTCTATAATCACCCTCTGCCTCCTGCCACTCAGCCAATTTTGGATCCAATTTGCCAAATTGCCCTCGATCCCAGGGGCTCTTACCTTCTTGATCAGTCTTCCATGTGGGACCATGTTAGAAGTTTTACTGAAATGGGAGAGGTGCCTCCCTCTTGGCACCCTTGTCCAATGGGGACACCCCTATCAAGGTCAGAAGTCCCACCTCCAGTTAATTAACACTTCAGGAGCCCCTGCACAGACAGTGACCCAAGACGGGAATCGAACCCGAGTCCCCGGTGCCATGAGGCAGCAGCATCAATCACTGTGCCACTGTGGCGCCCTGGTTCAAGAGCTCCCTATCTCTTCACTGTGCAATGTATGCTGGTATCTATCTTGTACCAGTCTTGTACTTACTTGCTGCCAGCTGAATCAAAGAGCATAAGAATAGCAGCAGGAGTAAGCCATTCAGCCTCTCACCTGCTCTGCCATTCAATAGGACCAGAGTCAATCTGATTATGGCCTTAACTCCACTTTCCTGCCTGCCTCCATAGCCCTTGACACACTTAAGAATCAAAAATCTGACAGCCTTGAATATATATCTCGCCAAGGCCATCCCCACACCCTCACTTCTTGCCTTCAAACAATGTACCACTACAAAGCAAGGGACCCAGCACCGATCCCTGTGGATCTGACGAAGGAGCTGTGCTGAGAAAGCTTATGGTATTTGCTACCAAATAAACCTGTTGGACTTTAACCTGGTGTTGTGAGACTTCTTACTGTGCTCACTGTATGAGCAGCAGAGGCTGGGTCATCGTATATATTCAAGAGAATTCCAAACATTAATGATCCTGAAAGAAACTCCTAATCTCTGTCTTAAATGAGACATCTCTTTAAACTGTTCCCCTTAGTTCTAGATTCTCCTATGAGAAGAAACACCCCTGTCAAGCCCCCTTGCGATCTTGTCTTGTATGTTACAAAGGTCAGTTGACCTCGGGTGGGATTTTCCGGCATTGCGGCGAGTGCAGCTGGAAAATCCTGCCCTTTGTTTCCTTAGGTAGGCAGTCCTCTATTCATGCTAATATATTGCCACAACATCGTAAACTTCTGCACTATGTAGCAATCTTTTCTTTTGCATGTGATCAAATACTTTCTGGAAATCAGGTGCACTACATCTACTGGTTCCCCATTTATTTACTTAGCTCATTGCATCCTCAAGGTTTGTCCAACATTATTTTCCAGTGGTTAGCACTGCTACTTCATGGTGCCAGGGGCCCAGGTTTGATTCCCGGCTTGGGTCACTGTGTGGGTTTGCACATTCTCCCCGTGTCAGCGTGGGTTTCCTCCGGGTGCTCCGGTTTCCTCCCACAGTCCAAAGGATGTACTGATTAGGTGCATTGGCCATGCTAAATTCTCCCTCGGTGTACCCGAGCAGGCACCAGGGTGTGGCGCCTAGGGGATTTTTCACAGAAACTTCACTGCGGTGTTAATGTAAGCCTCCTGTGAAACTAATAAGTAAACTTAAAACTTAAACTGTTCACAAGACTATGCTGACTCTGCCTAATGGTAGCAGGACATTTAGAAAATCAAAGCACTATCTCTCTAACAATGGACTCTGGCATTTTGTTTTACCAATGGCACATTAAGCTAACTGACTTATAATCTTCCTGCTTTCTGTCTCCCTCCTTTCTGAACAGAGGTGCTACATTTGCAATTTTCAAATCCACCTTTCCAGAATCTAGGAATTTTGGAAGATTACAACCATTGTGTCCACTATCTTTGCATCAGGCCCAGGGAACTTGTCATCCTTATGTTCCATTTGTTTTCCCATTCCTTTCTCTCTAGTGATAGTAAAAGTTCCTCCTTTTGCCTCTTGCTTTTTTCCTTTACTTGGCATCTTTTTTGTGCCTTCTGAACAAAGAAGGGAAGGGTAACTTGGACCATATATAACTGGGGTTAGGGCAATGTTCCTTCTGAACATCAACGACCCGCATGATATTTTTTCAACAACTTAAAAAGTTAGATACATGGTTTAATAAATTATGAGCAGGAAATATGAACCAGATTGCATAACTGCAACATCAAATGTCTTATAATATTATGCCCCAATTCCCAATGTTGCTGAACACAATAGCTTTTATCAATTTGTTGGGTGCAAAGCTCCTGGCATAATCATATATTCTATAAACTACTGAGCATTACAGCTTATCAGCTAATCTGACACCATGAATGAAAAACGAGTAATGGAAATATCTCTCCTAATAAATTTTGTCTTAAGCTTGTCAGGAATATGTATTTGTGAAGGGTTGTGCAGTGCAGCTGTCCTTGATGTGTCAATTAAATGCTTCTTTCTGACATGCACTAACCTCTCTACTGCCTGTAAGAATCTTAAATGAAATGAATTTTGGGCAGTCATAATCGGTTCATGGTAGGGGTGAACCAACAATAGAAAATTCACCATGGTGTGACAGAATTTGACATTAAATTGGTAATCTTGCGCAGAAAAGCCAAAAGGGTGACATCTATTTAGTGGAAAAATTCTCAATGGAACAATTCCAGGGTTGCGAAGTTTGAGAAGTGTTATTCTGCATCTGACTGCTACATCAGGCCTGAGATTGCTCTATGCTGGTGTTCTAATTATTCCTAATATTAAACTATATTGTTCATAACCTATAACCATTGTACCACTTCCCTCTGAGTTTGAACATTTAGATCTCTTCCAAATGCTGCCTTTCTGTATGATAACACTGTGCAACGTGCAGCAGTGATGAGGGAGATTTTTTTGTGGGACACGTATTTGGGAACTCCAGATCTGCTGGACACCTGAAGCTCGGCATTAGCAACTCTATAGCGTACTCGCTTATCAAACCGATTAACTTTACCTGTGCTGTTCAGGTGTGTTGGGGTGGCATGAGCCACCTTCTGAAAGTGTGCTCCTTGTAACCCTGCCACCATCCTAGCACATTGCTGGGAGACAGTTCATTTTAATTCAGTTTATTCATTTGTCACAAGTAAGGCTTACATTAACACTGCAATGAAGTTACTGTGAAATTCTCCTTGTCGCCACACTCCGGCGCCTGTTCGGGTCAATGCACTTAACCAGCACGTCTTTCAGAATGTGGGAGGAAACCGGAGCACCCGGAGGAAACCCATCAGACACGGGGAACATACAAACTCCACACAGACAGTGACCCAAGCTGGGTCCCCGGTGCTGTGAGGCAGCAGTGCTAACCACTGTGCCACAGTGCGGTTAGAATCATAGAATCCGTAAAGTGCAGAAGGAGGCCATTTGGCCTCTCGAGCACTGACAACAATCCCATCCAGGCCTTTCCCCCTTAACCCCAAGTATTTACCCTGCTAGTCTCCCTGACATTAAGGGGCAATTTAGCATTGCCATTCCACCTAACTTGCACATCTTTGGAGTGTGGGAGGAAACAGGAGCACCACAGGAAACCCACATAGACACGGGGAGAACGTGCAAACTCCACACAGTCACCCAAGGCCAGAATTGAACTCGGGTCCAGGCGCTGTGAGGCAGCAGTGTTAATTACTGTGCCACCAGTTGCGTATCCAATCATTACAGCGACTTGGGTTCTCTGGATAAGTCTTGCATTTGATCCTATTTCAGCTACCCAGACTAGCCAGATGTTAAGGGAGTTGCAGCCATTTTCTACTTTTGAATAATATTCTAGTGCTCTGATGACAACCTATGTGCTGTTAATAGTATGAGGGAAGTCAGCCACTGTTACAAGCCCTCAGCTCCTCCCTTGCTGACTGATGAAGCCAGTGGAGATGTTGATGGATCCTTCAGCCCTGGTGAACAAGGTGTCAGTGATCTATTTAATGCAGCAGTGTACTATGAGAGCTGTTGGATTATGAGAGCTACTGGAAAAGCAAATTCCCTTGGTCCTGCACGAGACTACGAATGTTTACAACGGCCCACCTGGAGTCTCCTGATACAGCACTCCAGATATATCCAAGGAAGTGATCTTGATCTATACACCCTGGGGATTGGGTATAACTTTTGAGCTGCTTCTTTTACCTGCTGCTTTCTAATAGACTCAGCTGCTTCTCATGCTGGCTCTTGAGGCAGATGATCTTCATGTGCAAAACCTTTCCTTATCCCAAAAAAATAGTAATTTAATAGTACCTAAGATTAGCAGAAGGAGTTTTTTATAGGTACGTAGGTTATAGGTTCCTGGCAGGAAGGTTGGCTAAGGCTACTGGGGAGAGTTTAAACTAGATAGGTTGGGGGGAGGGGATCAAAATGAGGTGACTGAGAGTGAGGAAGGTAGCTCGCAAACAGAGAAGGGTTATAGGCAGTGCAAGAGGGCGGATGGACAGGGAATAGAGAAGGGGGAGAGCTCAGACCAAAAGATTGAGATGTGTTTACTTTAATGCCAAGAGTATAGTGAATAAAGGGGATGAGCTCAGAGCGTGGATCGATGCCTGGAATTATGATGTGGTGGCCATTACGGAGACTTGGATGTCTCAGGGACAGGACTGGATACTCCAGGTGCCGGGATTCAGATGTTTCAGGAAGGACAGGGAGGGAGGCAAGAGAGGGGGTGGAGTGGCACTGCTGATCAGGGATAGTGTCACAGCTGAAGAGAAGGTGTATGCTGTGGAGGGATTGTCCACCGAGTCTCTGTGGGTGGAAGTTCGGAGTGGGAAGGGGCCGGTCACTTTGCTGGGAGTTTTCTATAGGCCGCCCAATAGTAACAGGGAGGTGGAGGAACAGATAGGGAAACAGATCCTGGAGAGTTTCAATAATAGCAGAGTTGCTGTGATGGGAGAACATAGAACATAGAACAGTACAGCACAGAACAGGCCCTTCGGCCCACGATGTTGTGCCGAGCTTTATCTGAAACCAAGATCAAGCTATCCCACTCCCTATCATCCTGGTGTGCTCCATGTGCCTATCCAATAACCGCTTAAA
Source organism: Mustelus asterias (assembly GCF_964213995.1). NCBI lineage: Eukaryota > Metazoa > Chordata > Chondrichthyes > Carcharhiniformes > Triakidae > Mustelus > Mustelus asterias. Next base: position 112,754,679 of record NC_135804.1, read on the forward strand.
TGTTTCTAAAGTGTCTGACTCCACTATCACTGCAGGCAGTCCATTCCACACCCCAACCACTCTCTGCGTAAAGAACCTACCTCTGATATCCGTCCTGTATCTCCCACCACGAACCCTATAGTTATGCCCCCTTGTAATAGCTCCATCCACCCGAGGAAATAGTCTTTGAACGTTCACTCTATCTATCCCCTTCATCATTTTATTTCATCATTTAATTTCCCAAACATAGATTGGAATATCCCTAGGGTAAGGGGATTGGATGGGGAAGAGTTCGTTAGGTGTGTTCAGGAGGATTTCCTGACACAGCATGTGGACAAGCCTACAAGAGGAGAGGCTGTACTTGATCTGATACTGACCAATGAACCTGGACAGGTGTCAGATCTCTCAGTGGGAGAGCATCTTGGGGATAGCGATCATAACTCTATCTCCTTTAGGCTTGCATTGGAAAAAGAGAGGATCAGGCAAGCTAGGAAAGTGTTTATATGGAGTAAGGGGAAATATGAAGACATTAGACAGCAAATTAGAGGAGTAAATTGGAAGGAGGTATTCTCGGGGAAATGTACTGAAGAGAGGTGGCAGTTTTTCAAGGAATGTCTGTCTAGAGTTCTACAGGACAACGTTCCGAGCAGACAGGGAGGTGTTGGTCGGTTAAAGGAACCGTGGTGCACGAAAGCTGTGCGGGACCTAGTCGAGAAGAAAAGGAAAGCATACAAAAGGCTCAGAGAGCTTGGCGAAGATAGGGATTTAGAAGAGTATACGGCTTGTAGGAAGGGACTAAAGAAGGAAATTAGGAGAGCCAGAAGGGGTCACGAGAAGGCCCTGGCAGGTAGGATTAAGGAGAGCTCTAAGGCGTTCTATAAATATGCGAAGAGTAAAAGGATGAGACGTGACGGAATAGGGCCTATAAAAGGTGAAGGCGGGAAAGTCTGTACGGAACCAGTAGAAATGGCAGAGGTGCTCAATGAGTATTTTGCCTCGGTTTTCACAGAGGAGAAGGACCTGGGTGGATGTATTGCGGGCGTGCGGTGGACTGAAAGGATTGAGTATGTGGACTTTAAGAAAGAGGTTGTGCTGGAATCTTTGAATGGCATCAAGATAGATAAGTTGCCGGGTCCAGATGGGATGTACCCCAGGTTACTGTGGGAGGCGAGGGAGGAGATTGCAGAGCCTCTGGCGATGATCTTTGCATCATCGATGGAGATGAGAGAGGTGCCGGAGGATTGGAGGATTGCGGATGTGGTTCCTATTTTCAAGAAGGGGAATAGGGATAGCCCAGGTAATTACCAACCGGTGAGTCTCACCTCAGTGGTTGGTAAACTGATGAAGAAGATCTTGAGGGACAGGATATATGAGCATTTAGAGAGGTTTAGTATGCTCAAGAATACTCAGCATGGCTTTGTCAAGGGCAGATCGTGCCTTACGAGGCTGGTGGAGTTCTTCGAAAATGTGACTAAACGCATTGACGAAGGGAAGGCGGTAGATGTGGTTTATATGGATTTTAGCAAGGCGTTCGATAAGGTCCCCCATACAAGGCTTCTAGAAAAAGTGAGAGGGCATGGGATCCAAGGGGCTGCTGCCCGGTGGATCCAGAACTGGCTTGCCCAAAGGAGGCAGAGAGTGGGTATAGATGGGTCTTTTTCTAAATGGAGGTCGGTCACCAGTGGTGTGCCCCAGGGATCTGTTCTGGGACCCTTGCTGTTTGTCATTTTCATAAATGACCTGGATGAGGAAGCAGAGGGATGGGTTGGTAAGTTTGCCGACGACACAAAGGTTGGTGGGGTTGTGGATAGTCTGGAGGGATGTCAGAAGTTACAGAGGGACATAGATGGGATGCAAGACTGGGCGGACAAGTGGCAGATGGACTTCAACCCAGATAAATGCTTCGTGGTCCATTTTGATCGGACAAATGGGATGAAGGAGTACAATATAAAGGGAAAGACTCTTAGTACGGTAGAGGATCAGAAGGACCTTGGGGTCCGGGTCCATAGGACTCTAAAATCGGCCCCGCAGGTGGAGGATGTGGTTAAGAAGGCGTATGGTGTGCTGGCCTTTATCAATCGAGGGATTGAGTTTAGGAGTCCAGGGATAATGATGCAGCTATATAAGACCCTCGTCAGACCCCACTTGGAGTACTGTGCTCGGTCCTGGTCGCCTCACTATAGGAAGGATGTGGAAAAGATTGAAAGGGTGCAGAGGAGATTTACAAGGATGTTGCCTGGATTGAGTGGCATTCCTTACGAGGATAGGCTGAGGGAGCTCAGTCTTTTCTCCTTGGAGAGACGAAGGATGAGAGGAGACCTAATAGAGGTGTATAAGATGTTGAGAGGCATAGATCGTGTGGACTCTCAGAGGCTTTTTCCCAAGGTAGAAATGTCTGCTACGAGAGGACACAGGTTTAAGGTGCTGGGGGGTAGGTACAGGGGAGATGTTAGGGGTAAGTTTTTCACACAGAGGGTGGTGGGCGAGTGGAATCGACTGCCGTCAGTGGTGGTGGAGGCGAACTCAATAGGGTCTTTTAAGAGACTCCTGGATGAGTACATGGAGCTTAATACGATGGAGGGTTATAGGTAGGTCTAGAAGGTAAGGATGTGTTCGGCACAACTTGTGGGCCGAAGGGCCTGTTTGTGCTGTAGTTTTTCTATGTTTTTAAGTAAGGCAAACAGAAAGTTCAAGAAAGACTTGGTTTCCAAGCTGTAGACCTCTTGGCAATCCAAACCACACAGACCCTTTGCAATGATTTGTGGTAATCTTCTCAATTGAAGTTAAGTACATACAGGTAGAGGGGACATTGAGCACATATGAAGAGACACTTACTGAGACTGGAAGAGTTGAGTGGAGTCAGGAGATATGTAGTTGAAATGTGTCCACCCTGAACGTTCCAAGTGAAGATTGACTTTGGATTCTTCCTTCACCAACCGGTTATCAGGAATGTAACGTTGGTGAGTGTCCCTTTAAACACTGCTTCAGTGGTTCTGAGAGACCTATTCATTTCATATTCACATTCTTGCATTATTCAATCATTCCATTGACATAGATAACTAAGAAGTTTCAGTTAAACAGTTACTTTGTTTTATTTTCACTGTCTCCTGACAATTACAAATTCTTACGGTAAGAATTTGTAACATTATAGCACCAGTATCTACATAGCTATTTTCATAAATCTTCAAATTCTCTCATCAGAGGAAACAATTTCGCAAAATCAGATGGGGTGGTTGATTTTCATGCCAGGATAAAAATAGCCATCAGCACTGCATAGTTTAAAACACCATTACATAGAATATATAGCACAGAAATCTTGTATTTTGTTAAAGAAAACATTTAATTTGAATTTTCTCAGTATATTCTTCATCTGGAGAGAGCCATTGAGGTTAAAATTATACTTCAACACAAGTAGATGCTTATCAGATCCGCCCTTCAAAGGAATTGTACATTGGTGTGAGTTGTAGAAATGTGTTAACCACGAGCAGTGCAATATTTGTACTTGCCACAGGGTGGAGGGAACTGGTTAAAAAAGATCACTGCTCATATACTCCTCCATGTGTCAGAAGGTCTCATTCAAACATTAGAATATGATGTTGGAAAATATCAGTGTGTGGTATTGTCTTAAGACAACCATCTGTTACTGTCACAAGGACTCACAACTAGTCGAGTAATTAGAACAGACGTAAATTGAATTTTTTCCTGCATTTGGGGAGAGTTTCAATTGATCCAAACACTCATGTTTTGGAAGTCAATTTGAGAAGCAGCTCTAGCTGAGGTATTGGATGGATTTATTTGGATGAGCAATCGACATGAACATCATTTTTCTCAGTTTTCCATTTTTATGGCATTTTATGCTCATCCTTTTGTTCCTGGAGATTTGAGAAACTTCACGGAGTTTCAAATGTTAAACTTGTAGTGGCCACAAATAATTTGGGATGTTCTTGTTCTGTTTCGCTTGGGACTTTAATTTATTTGCTTGTTCCTGACTCTCCAACTTGCTATTAAGGGCATTGTATTGTTTTAAACATAACTGACAGGAAATTAGTTGAAATTCCTCCTCTTGTAAGTTTGTGATTCCATCAGTAGGAGATGTTTGTACCAAAAGATGTGTGACAAACATAGAAAAACTATGGAGAAGACAAGTCATGCAATACCCTGGTGCCACAATAACAATCATCTGTCAATGCTGCTTCCAATGGGACTAAAAGCAATACAATTGGAATAACATTTTGTTATGTCTTCTTCCATCTCATTGGGATCATTGAATCTACAACACAGGAAGAGGCTATTGTTTATCTTGCTTGTGCTAGCTTTTGGCAAAAGCTATCTAATTCATTTCCATGCCACAATCTTTTCTCTATAATCCTATAAATTATCCCTCTTTAAGTACATGTCTATTTCCTATGGAATCTGCTAACTTTTCATTTAGTGTGGCTTTCTAGGGCTCAACAACCCTAAGTGTGGAAAAAGAATTCTCATCTCCCATCCAGTGCTTTTGCCTAATATTTTAAACTGCTGACCCAGTTGCTTCTTGCTCTGTCAAAACCTTTCATAATTAAGGAATATTTCTATTAGGTCTTACAAACAAGAACAAAGAACAAAGAACAAAGAACAATACAGCACAGGAACAGGCCCTTCGGCCCTCCAATTGAATCCTGAATCCAGGATCCCCGCCCAATTTTCCAGCCTATCTACATACCAATATCCTATCCACCGAGCTGTCCCTCACAGCTACGATGCTTTGTTCATCACATGCTTTGTTACATTCAGCTTTTCTTCGCAAAAGGAGTACAATCTTCACTCTCTGACAGAACGCCCTCAACCTTGGTAAGCCTTCTTGCATCCTTTGCAGTGCCTCAGTATTCTTTCCGAAATGTGGTACCATAATTATGCCCACTGTACTTCACCTGAAACCTGGTTTTATTCATGGTTAGTACCACTTTCTTTGACGCCTTATCAACTCACCTGCCACCTGCAACTTTTTTTTGAATATGCAGCCCTTGGGACTCTCTCCTCTTCCATCCCTCTCAAATGGGCACCATTTATATTGCCTCTCCATGTTGTTCCTCCCAAAGTACATCACTTTACACTTTTCCGCATTAAATTGCATCCATGTCTGCCCATTTCATCAATTTAAGTCCATTTGAAGTCAGCTACTATCTAATTTGCCAAATATTCTGTCACCTTCAAACTTTGAAATTGTACTCTCCACAGCCTTTTGTGTTAAGTGCTTTAAGGGACTTAAAGGGACTGTATCTTAAACTACTGTCAATCAATACATATCTTGACAGGCTGTGACGTATTTGTCCCCAACTTGCAGTCAGTCAGCAAGCAACAGGTCAGATGTACCATATTTAGTCCCCCAGTGAATATGATCTGTATATAGACTTATCTTCAGCTAAAATGCTTCATTAATGTTTCACCGATACTAATGTGTGATTGGTATGTTTACGCCGAATAGAAGAAGAATGTGGCACACTAAAAAGTTCAAAACTTTCAGAGAAACGACGAAAGTTTTGGTCCTATCACCTGCACGATGGCACAGTGATTAGCACTGCTGCCTCACAGTGCCAGGGACCCGGGTTTGATCCCTGGCTTGGGTCACTGTCTGTGCGAAGTTGGAACGTTATCCCCGTGTCTGCATGGGTTTCCTCTGGGTGCTCCGGTTTCCTCCCACAGTCCGAAAGACGTGCTGGTTAGGTGCATTGGCCATGCTAAATTTTCCCTCAGTATACCCGAACAGGCGCCGGAGTGTGGCGACTAGGGAATTTTGCAGTGTGAATCTAAGCCTACTTGTGACACTAATAAATAAACTTTAAACTTTACGTTTTTACTGTTCTCCATTTTTAAAAAATCCTTTTTTTTCAGTTTTCTAACCTCTTGTGTTTGACCATTCTGTCTGCAGCTACCAGTATTAACCCTCTCGGCTTTTTTGAACAGTAACGTAATATTTGCAACCTTCCAGTCCTCTGACTCCAGCCATTTATATAACAAGGATTGAAAGATTGTGTCAGAACTTGCGCTGTCTCCACCCTGAGTTCTCCCAGCAACTTGGTAACATCCCAACTGGACCTGGCGACTGTTAACTTTGAATGATGCCAAACTATGTAGCACCTCCTTACTTTTTCTCTTCATCTGACTAATATCTCTCATCCCTCCTTCTCCTGCTATATTAACTTCACCTTCCTATTTTGTGAAAACAATTGCAGCCATATTCATGTAGTACAAGAAGGTTTTCTTTATGTCTTGGATCATCCTCACCATTCTTTTTAACTATCAGTTTACTTTTTATATATTTATAAAATATTTTTGGGTTTGCCTTCTGTTACCAGCTGCTCTTTTCTCATTCTTTCATTGGCCCTTTCTATCCTATTTCAGTTCTCCCTGCACACTGTATTTTAAACTTCCTTCAATTTTATTTTCATCTGTTTTAATTTATTTCCGCTGTCATTCTGGGAGCTCTCATTTTTGGATAGTGTATTTTTCCTCCTTCTAGGAATTAGGGAGAGGCAATATATGTGGTATTGTCGCTGGACCAGTAATCCAGAGACCCAGGGTTAATGCCCTGGGGGCCAGGTTCAAATCTACTGCAGCAATATTGAAATTTGAATTCAATAAAAAATCTGGAATTAAAACTCTAATGATGACCATGAACCCATTGTCAATTGTTGTAAAAACCCATCTGGTTCACTAATGTCCTTTAGGGAATGCAATCTGCCATCTTTAGCCGGTCTGGCCTACAGTGGCACGGTATCACAGAGGTACTATTTCACAGTGCCAGGGACCTGGGTTTGATTCCCAACTTGGGTCTCTGTCTGTGTGGAGTTTGCACGTTCTCCCCGTGTCTGCGTGGGTTTCCTCCCACTTTCTGAAACACATGCTGGTTAGGTGCATTCACCTGAACAGGCACCAGACTGTGGTGACGAGGGGAATTTCATAGTAACTTCACTGCAGTGTTAATAATGTAAGCCTTACTTGGGAGTAATAAATTTTAAAATGTGACTCTGGACCCACAGCAATCTGGTTGACTCTTAAATGCCTTCTGAAATGGCCAAGGAAATGACTCAGTTGGAGGGCAATTAAGGATGGGCAATAAATGCTGGCCCAGCCAGTAATGCTCCTATCCTATGAATGAACAAAGAAAGAATAATTTATTTGGTTTATACCTGAGCCAGCTCTAACTTGAAAGTCTGCCATTAGTCATTTACTGCTTTGCTGGTCAATCATTTTTTCCAGTCCACCAGTTACTTATTGTTGTCTCCCTTCCTGCTCTTGGTGGTGCACCAGGCAGACTTTCATCTGTGTCTATAGTGAGGTTTTACCTGGGACAGGTTGCTAGCCTATTGCCAGAGGTTTATAAGTTTAGGGGAACCACACTCCGCATCAAGCATGGCTGACCAGAGTCTCTCCCGTTCTTACTGCCTGCCATTGGCGTGTGTTGGAAGGATGTTGCAGATTGAGACTCAATCTGTTGGCTGTCCGATGAGCGCACTTTCCTCGGCCATCAAGTCTTGGGTCTCTGGAACCTCTGGCTCAGAGGCAGAGAAAGCACCCACTGTGCAATGAGACCTCCTACCTAATCCACCTGTGCTGATCACCGACCTTTAATCTCTATGTGTTTTCCTCTTTTTTTTTCACTCAGTCTATATATTAGAGTAATCAAAATCCCTTATTACACTTATATTCTTTCCATCTCTCAAATTTTCTGACAGATTTGCTACCCTACCATCTCCTCATTATTTGGGGTGGTTTATAAATACCCAGCAATGTAATATCCCTTTTCCATTTCTTTGCTCTAACCAAATTGACTCAATCTTCCTCGTGTGTTATCCCTCTTTGGAACGTTAACATTATCCATTGTTATTACTGCCTCCTCGCCCTAATCCGTTCCTTCCTCATCCCTCCTGAATACATTGTACATTGTATTCAGGGAAGTATTGCACAGACTAACCTGATAGGTCTTCAAATAGGGTATTGAGATCCTGTGGACATTATAACACCTAGATTTACATGTGGCTCCCACTTGATTTAGACATCCACTTAGCTACCCCGGAAATATGGCAGTGAAAGGAAAACAAGGTGGTAAGTCCACCTCTGTGATTTTAACACTGTTACTACTGAGTTTTTGCCAGGTAAGAAGTCTCACAACACCAGGTTAAAGTCCAACAGATTTATTTGGTAGCACAAGCCACTAGCTTTCGGAACGCTGCCCCTTCTTCAGGTGAGTGGGATTTCAGTTCACAAACAGGGCATATAAAGACACAAACTCAATTTACAAAATAATGGTTGGAATGTGAGTCTTTACAGGGAATCATGTCTTAAATGTACAGACAATGTGAGTGGAGAGAGGGGTAGGCACAGGTTAAAGAGATGTGTATTGTCTCCAGCCAGGACAGTTAGTGAGATTTTTCAAGCCCAGGCAAGTCGTGGGGGTTACAGATAGTGTGACATGAACCCAAGATCCCGGTTGAGGCCATCCTCATGTGTGCGGAACTTGGCTATCAGTCTCTGCTCAGTGACTCTGCGCTGTCGTGTGTCGTGAAGGCCGCCTTGAGAACACTTACGCGAAGATCAGAAGACGAATGCCCGTGACCGCTGAAGTGTTCCCCAACAGGAAGAGAACAGTCTTGCCTGGTGATTGTCAAGCGATGTTCATTCATCCGTTGTCGTAGCGTCAGGTAGGTGGAGTTGAGACCGCGATCAGATTATCCATGATCTTATCGAATGATGGAGTAGGCACAAGGGGCTGATTGGCCTATTCCTGCTCCTAATTCTTGTTCCCTTGTTCGTTCTTCAACGTGTTTCTTACTATGCAAATCAATAAGAATTCAATCTCCAGGGTGGCACAGTGGTTAGCACTGCTGCCTCATAGCCTCAAGGACCCGGGCTCGATTCCTGGCTTGGGTCACTGTCTGCACGTTCTCTCCATGTCTGAGTGGGTTTCCTCCGGGCACTCCGGTTTCCCCCAGCGCACCGGTTTCCTCCCACAGTCTGAAAGACATGCTGATTAGGTGCATTGGCTATGCTAAATTCTCCAAGTGTACCTGAACAGGCGCCGGACTGTGGCAACGAGGGGATTTTCACAGTAACTTCCTTGAAGTGTTAATGTAAGCCCACTTGTGACCCTAATAAATAAATTTAAAACTTTAAACTTCTAGGTTGCCATCACTACGTTGTAGTTAAAGCTGTACTAGCTCTGAGTTTTGATGCTTCAATATTTCGTACATCCAAATGTCATTTGAGTCACACTGCATATTGTATTTCCAAACTTTGTGCAACAATCTCATAAGGTTTCACTTCAGTGACAAAAATGTTACAGCGAAATCATAACATCAATACTGTTGCAAGGAAAAAATAAAATTATATGCTGTCTAAGTATATCCAAAGGGAAACCATAAATAATTAAAGGTTGGTAATTTAACACTGGGTGTGTGACTAGGTGGTTGTAACACGAGACTTTACATTCAGTTAGTATCGTGGTGAGTGAAATCTGAAAAATAAATTGGCTGGAGTCCATAAGATGTCATGCAGTTGTTAAAGTAACTTGTGTTAAACCAGTAGGGCATGTTATTGGAGATTCTGCTGTTTTTGAAAAAAAATCAAAGGGTGGAGTTTATGAAATATTTCGCACAATGAATATATTCAAAATCTTTTAGGCATATTAATTTAACTTGGCTGAACAACAAGTTTGCAATGAGGTAATTCAACAAGATCAAGGTGGGCAGAAGAGATTATGTCATTTTAGTGTGATTAAAATTGTATAAAGTACATATTACAGCAAAGCAAGCATAAGCCCTCGGCTGTGGGAAAAATGCACGTGCACATTTGAGTGTCTGTTTCCCATGCAAAATGAATCGTGTACTCTTAGAAGATCGCGCGCTGAAACCTGTAAGCTTGCTGGTGGGACTGGGGTGCCTTATTGACCCTGTTTTGATTTCATGTTTTAAGTTTAATTTGTGAGTTGCTTTTTGTTTCAGGCAGTATCCCTTCAAAGGGGCCGCACCTTTGTTTTTGCTCCCTCAGTTCATTTATGTTAATGAGTTATTTAATTTGTTCTCTAATACCCCAAAACAGTGCATAGGACATAGAGAGCTGAAAAATGTTGTCTTCTTCCTGTGGCCTCGTGGTATTGGTGACTAACCTGCTCATCCACAAACCTAGAGTACCTGTGACTGGAACTGCTGCTGAAGTGCTTGTCCCTCAGGAGCAGGATTTGGCAGGACTTGTGTGTGGACTCGAGACTACAAGATTGTCAGTAAGAAGCAGCTTCTTTATTATTTGTTTGTTTTGCTTGCCTATTGGAGAGGAGGAATGAGAGAGACTGTTTTGGACTCTGTGCATTGTCCGCCCACAGCCTTGTGCTGCAGGGCCTAATTTTACTGAGCATTTTCACCTGGAGCAAAGAGCAGTGTTGCTGCTGCTGGAGCAGCTTCTCTTGGGGCCTGGGGCCCGAGGCTTCACAGGCCTACAGGGAGTGCCAGCTGGAAGGAGAATATTTCAGCAATAAGAACTTTTGACATTGTCAAGTTGATGCCTGGTGCCCTGTTGGGGTAGGGTGATTTTTCTACCCATTGACTATGTTGAGACAGGGGAAGGTGAAGAAGATGCATAATTCTGGACTATAGTTAGACAACTCCTGGGTTGAAGATTCTGTCCACTTCACCAGTCAACACACACCCGCCACCCCCTCATTTCCCCCTGAACTGAGGCACCCATCCCTCTTGTGCCCCAACCTTCATCCACCCTCCTCTGCTTCCCTCTTCTCCCTCTCTTCATTTGCATAGCAATAGCTGGATGAGAGCGCCTTCTTTTCCAATGATCTACAGAGATGCACCAAGAGAGGCTTTGCTGTCCTCCATGAGGGGACATTGTATAACATTTTCTGGATGGTAAATGGATCGTAAACCAGCTACGACTCTCACAAGTTTTACAGATGCGCCATAGGAAGCATTCTTTCTGGTTGTATTACAGCTTGGTATGGCTCCTGCTCTGCCCAAGACCGCAAGAAACTACAAAAGGTCGTGAATGTAGCCCAATCCATCACGCAAACCAGCCTCCCATCCATTGACTTTGTCTACACTTTCTGCTGCTTCGGCAAAGCAGCCAGCATAACTAAGGACCCCACGCACCCAGGACATTCTCTCTTCCACCTTCTTCCGTCGGGAAAAAGATACAAAAGTCTGAGGTCACGTACCAACCGACACAAGAACAGCTTCTTCCCTGCTGCCATCAGATGTTTGAATGGACTTACCTTGCATTAAGTTGATCTTTCTCTACACCCGAACTATAACTGTAACACTACATTCTGCACTCTCTTGTTTCCTTCTCTATGAACGGTATGTTCTGTCTATATAGCGCGCAAGAAACAATACTTTTCACTGTGTGATAATACATGTGACAATAATAAATCAAATTTAAAAAGTGGAATGCGGCGCCATGCCTGTCAGGAGGTCGGGCATGTTAAGAAGTGCCCTGCCTCCAACTCCATGGAGACCATAGCTGGCCCCGCCTCACCAACCCTCACCACCACATCATCCCCACAGCCAAACCAATCCCTACACCATCTCCTCCCCAGCAAGGGGGGCTGACACGAACAGTTATTGAGACCTCAGCTGCCGGGGAGGTGTGGGAGGAATGACCACTCCAGAAATAAAGACAGAAGACAAAGAAACATCCAGGGGCAAGCCCAGACTCTGATCCCTTGCCCGATCCCCAGACACCTCAGCAAACCGGCTTGAAGGAAGGGGGATAAAAAAGTACCAGGTGCCCTGATTGCATGGGACCAACCCAAGCCCTAAACCCCAGCGGGTAGGTATTCAGAACCAAATTCCCTCCTTTGGAGGTTTCCCGAACTCCTGACCTCCTCCAGAAGAGGCAACACTCCTTGGAGGGGGTGGGGGGGGGGGGGGGATTCTCCCACCAGGACAGCCAAACATGCCAGCCCCCCACCCCACCTCTTCCAAAGAGACATGGCGTCCCCTCCAAGTGGACCGATATTCCTCCCTCCAGAGGGGATGTGATCCACAGTGTACTGCCACAATGCCTCAAGCAGGGCCCCTTGGGGGCAAGGAGGGTAAAACCCTCAGGCCACACTCCCCGAAACTCCATCTTCTGACCCTAAAGGGATCCATTGATTCATTGGGGATTGCGGCAGCAACCCAAATGCTGGGTCACTGGGTGGTGGCGAGGTTGGCCCCCGTCTCTGTTCTCTGGGGGTGAATTAGAGTTTATGTGCTGCAAGGTCTCCCCAATGAGTTGCCCTTCATCCCCTCGGATCCCCCCCAGGGGAACTTCAGGACTTTCCTCTGATAAACCACAGAACTGGATTGCATTTCCCTTTCTTCTCCTCACTGGAAAAAAGACAAGAGGTCGGTCAGCAGCTCCTTATGCTGCTGGCTGATGATGGATCCCTTGTCTTGGATCCGGAGGGCATTAGAGTTCTCACCGAGAGTCATAGAGGTTTACAGCATGGAAACAGGCTCTTCGGCCCAACTTGTCCATGCCGCCATTTTTTTTAAAAACCCCTAAGTTAATGCCAATTGCCCGCATTTGGCCCATATCCCTCTATACCCATCGTATCCATGTAACTATCTAAATGCTTTTTAAAAGATAAAATTGTACCTGCCTCTACTACTACCTCTGGCAGTTTCTTCCAGACACTCACCACCCTCTGCGTGAAAACATTGCCCCTCTGGACACTTTTGTATCTCTCCCCTCTCACCTTAAACCTATGCCCTCTAGTTTTAGACTCCCCCACCTTTGGGAAAAGATATTGACTATCTACCTTGTCTATGCCCCTCATTATTTTATCGACCTCTATAAGGTCACCCCTCAGCCACCGACGCTCCAGAGAAAAAAGTCCCAGTCTATTCAGCCTCTCCTTATAACTTAATCCATCAAGTCCCGGGAGCATCCTAGTAAATCTTTTCTGCACTCTTTCTAGTTTAATAATATCCGTTCTATAATAGGGTGACCAGAATTGCACGCAGTATTCCAAGTGTGGCCTTACCAATGTCTTGTACAACTTCAACAAGACGTCCCAACTCCTGTATTCAATGTTCTGACCGATGAAACCAAGCATGCTGAATGCCTTCTTCACCACTCTGTCCACCTGTGACTCCACTTTCAAGGAGCTATGAACATGTACCCCTAGATCTCTTTGTTCTGTAACTCTCCCCAACGCCCTACCATTAACTGAGTAAGTCCTGCCCTGGTTCAATCTACCAAAATGCTTCACCTCGCATTTGTCTAAATTAAACTCCATCTGCCATTCGTCAGCCCACTGGCCCAATTGATCAAGATCCCGTTACAATTGGAGATAACCTTCTTCACTGTCCACTATGCCACCAATCTTAGTGTCATCTGCAAACTTACTAACCATGCCCCCTATATTCTCATCCAAATCATTAATATAAATGACAAATAACAGTGGGCCCAGCACTGATCCCTGAGGCACACCACTGGTCACAGGTCTCCAGTTTGAAAAACAACCCTCTACAACCACCCTCTGGTTTCTGTCAAGAAGCCAATTTTGTATCCATTTAGATACCTCACCCTGGATCCCGTGAAATTTAACAAAGTGTTCCAGACTCCTGGTTGGTCCACGGCAGATGGACCCCTTCCCAGATGAGCGCAGGCCTTTCACCTGGAGCAGGACCAGCCTCCTCTACTTGGGAGCCCATCCTTGCTCAGCTGAATTATGGCTGGTGAATGGCAAGAGCTGGAGGCAAAGATCACTGCTCGCCTGAATTGCTGGACTCTCAGGGCATGAGTTCTCATCATAAACCAGCTGATTGCCTCCATGTTGTGGTACCGCTGTCACTTGACCCCTCCCCCTGATTTTGTTACAAAAATCTAGAAAATAGTTTTTCTGGGACTAAAGACTGCGCTGGGTTGCTGCTAAGGTTCTGAATCTTCAGCTTAGGTCAGGCACTGGTGTGCCCTTTACACCCAGGTGGCCACCTTCCGCCTTCAGACCCTGCAGCGATACTTTTACATCAAGCTCCCTCCTAAAGATATTTTTGGTAATGTATTTTTTCCACCAGGTGCGTGGCGTGAATTATGATGTGCAGCTTCTGTTTGTAGACCTGAGGAGTCTTCGTAGCTCTTTGCAGGTGTTGCCCATCTTTTACCAGGACATAGTCAAAGTCTGAAACATGGTCGCCTCGCACCACATCTCTCCCTGTCTGGAGTAGCGGCTGTTGTCAGGGAACCACTGCTCAGGAATCTGTACCTTCACTAATTCAGGTGGCTGGCAGAGGAATAGGCAGTGCCTACTGGGGTGATCAGGATCGGGGCATGCTGGGTGGTGAAGGAGTGGACTATCTCTATCTCCCTCATCTGGCACTTCAACAAAATAACTTTCTTTCCTTTCAGGTGTCCAGGGTCACAAACTTCAACAGTTCTTGGATGTTCCAGATTCTTCATCCTCTTCATTTTCCATTGACCCCATATCTCACTCCAAGCCGTCTTTTCACTTTTGTCCTCTGAATGATCAAAGATCTCAGCTTCATACATTAACTACAATGAATTGGAGCTCAAAATGACACTTCCTTGCTTCTGTTAGTGTGATACCCACTTCTCTGGCCAGGAGTCTCTCCCACCACACAACAAACTCTTCCACCTACCTTCAACAGTCTCATTTCACCTCGATCCTCTGGCCTTGTACCCTCTTTTAATCTTTTCATTTGAGAGCTGACAGCATGACAGAGTTTTTCTCAATTTGTCTGCTGCCCTCAGTATCTTTAAACTATCTCCTTTTGAACTTGCAGTACTTTGTTCCCTCAGATTCAGCTCCAATATTGTTCTTCTCTGGTGAATGAACTGCTACTTAGCGGAAACTGAAAGCTAAACACTCTGACATTTGGATCATGACCACTAAACAAAGCCATTGTTTCCAAGACCTTTACTTACCTCATCTTCCCTACAGTTTTTTTTTCCTTCGCTGCCTACAATCTAATAAAAGTTCAAAGTAAAGTTTATTTATTAGTCACAAGTAGGCTACATTAATGCTGCAATGCAGTTACTGTGAAAATCCCCTAGTCGCCACAGTCTGGCGCCTGTTTAGGTACATTGAGGGAGAATTTAGCACGGCCAATACACCTAATCAGCATGTCTTTCAGACTGTGGGAGGAAACCAGGGCACCCGGAGGAAACCCACGTACTCATGGGGAGACTCAAGCTGGGAATCAAACCCGGGTTCCTGGCGCTGTGAAGCCCAATCTTATTGTCCCTAAACCCTGCACAATCTGCTTCATCTCTTACCAAGATTAACAAACTGGGCGTATCATTTCAAACAGTTCTTGCTTCACAGATCTAGTTTCTTCCGATAACTTTCTTTTTCTCCTGGTTCAGCTCTTCCCTTCTAAACACACAATCTTTGCCGATCCTCCAGCATTTCAACAGTTTCAAATTTCCTGGTCCCTTCTCTCTGCACCACGGACATCTAATCTCTCGACGCCTCCATTCACCAACAGGCCAGCCCATGGGCTCTCCAAATCCCCCTCAACCCATCTTTTAAAAAGTTGTCCAATTAACCCCTTTCCAAAAGTCCTGTAAATTCCTGAAGTAGATGTTTTGAAATATACTCTGAGCAGCATTAGAACAACAGATTCAAAATTATCTTTTGCAATTAGTTTCAGATTTTAGAAGTGGTTGGGCCATAATGATGGTGAATCTATTGAAACCCACACTTAAAAGTACAACTGCAAAAAAAAACACATAGCCACAGAACAAATAATAAACTGAGTCAAAAGGCAAATTAACATTTTTATTTATGGAATTCCACAAATACATTCAGCTTCATAATATACGTTTGGTTACCTGATGATTGGCCAGGTAGCTTAGAAAAGATCCATGAACACAATAGGAAGAATTACCAAATGATATATAGTATTTCACCTATTTTATATTAACTCAGAACAGAACATTTTACTTCTTAATTGTCTGAGCAGTTTGAGCAATAATTAAACAGTTTGCCATTGAACTGGTGTTACTGATATTATTTAGATAGTACAGCCTGTGTCTCATCTTGCGCTTGTAGCATATAGACACTTCATCCCCAATATTGAAAAAATCTACTGTCTCAAAGTTACTTTTTGCACTAAAATTAAATCTATGAATTAAGAGCATGTTGCAGGCAGAAAATAACGTCCTTAGCTATAAAAAGGTAAACACTGTCCATTTTACACCTCGTTCAGTTTGATTCTCAGATCATTCAAACTTGAACAGATTGGTTTCACACCTGATAAATAACACAAGTTATTTTACACAACCATGGTGGTATCGGTAGGCTGAAATCATCCTGTATATCAGGATGCATGAATTTTCAGAGAGCATTGTTTAATCTTCAATCCGTTGGTATGAAAGTTGTTTTCTTAAATATAAATAGAATTTAATAATTTGAATATTTTTTTTCTCTGGGTCTATAACTTTTAGAAGGTCAATAATCTTAGTTGTGCAATAATCCTAACAATACTAGAATTCCTAACCAAAAATGACAAACTTCTCAACTATTTTGAATAGTCAAAAAACGGCTGATCGGTCATTGCTTCTGCTCTTTGGCAAATCTGCGAACCATTGTTTTGATTTGCATGAAAAATAATCACAAATGAAAGACAAAGCTGGCCTGTGCATTGATTGTTTCCAAATCTTTGTTGCCCAACAGAAATTTTTGACGAGCCACATACACTAAGCTGTCAAAAACACCTTCCACACATTTAAACAATATATGTAATTGACAAACATTACACCATTGAAGTAAAGTACTCACATGTTCTTTTTAATCTAACCTTTTAATAAAACGTGAAAGGACATGGAGTGTATGCCTTGCAAATGGAGTATGGACATTCTCAATTATGATGTCGATTACTCTTTTATTTACTAACCCGAAATATGATTACATAGGGCTCACATATTGGACAACATTGTTCTAATTCATGCTCTATCACTCTGTTAATGTTACAGTTTACATACTTTACACCATAATCTTTAACCCACACACCAAATTCCTATTTGTCCCCCTTAGAAAATCTTATTTCATTGCAAGATATAAAGCAAAGTTGTCCCGCACCCAAAACCTCCAACATTTCTAATCGTAGGAAAAATGAACTGAATTAATTAAAATAAACTGACACAGTCCCATAAAAATACATTTTGCGTTGTTCAATCATTTTAACTTTTTAATCACAGGGTCAGAAAGACCATTGTCGATTGGGAAGAATGTTGAGTAACTTCTCTTTCCAAATAGTAAACAGTGGCTCTCTGAAGATTTGTATGTCTTCAATTTCATGAAAAGAAATCCTAAAATGTAAAGAACAAAGTTTGATGAAAGGTCACTCTGCAGAACAGTCCTTAACTTAGTGTAAATAACTAGGCATCCGCATTTTCAACACAGACAAGTTTATTATCCACATTTCCTTCCTAGAAGCTTTCTAAGCAGGCCGCATTTTCTGCATCCTTTAAAGGGTGAACCGGCTAACCGAAGATAATGTGTTAATATTAACGTACCTGTTTTTACATTGATCTGTTCTTTTCAATGTAAACAGTCTGTATTTCTCTACTGGGTGAAGTCAGCTTCGTATCTTTCAAAAGGCCCAGTATTGGGTAGTCAAGTCGGCTATATTGGAAAAGAAAAGAAACGTTATTTTTTAATTCCAATTCAATCAAATCAAGTCTAATTCAGAGTCTCAACAAGTTGAGACATTCCCGATCCAAGCTGACAAGACAGGGCTCTCACCTCCTGTCTTGGGCTTGATCTACATGATCCAAGCTGATTGGAGTAGGCATAGCTCCTCCTCCAAGGCTTGATCTCATCTGCATCTTAGCCAAAAGGTCGAGAGATGCCGCTTTTAAAAATTGCTTCAAATGAAGCTAAAATGTAACCTAATGACTTCAACCAAGCACAGCATGTCGATACTACACTTGATCTTAGCCAAAAGGCCGAGAAGCTCAACAGCATAAGACTACATATCACATCGTGCATGATACAAAACAATTAGAATAGCAACAAAGTATTAAAATCTATATTTTTGGCAATTATTTCATGCAAACTAAGGTGCAACATAGTCAGAGGATTAGAGAAAAAAACATATAATGTGGCAAAGATTAGTGGTAAACCAGAGGATTGAGAAATATTTTAAAGCAACAAAAGATGATCAAATAAAAGAGAGAAAATAAAATATGAGGGTAAGCTAGCAGGAAATATAGAAATGTAGAGAAAGACCTTCTTTAAATATGGAAAAAGAAAGTGAGGGGCAAAAGTGAACATAGGCCCCTGACAGAATGAGACTGGAAAATAATAATGTGGAACCAGGAAATGGCAGAGATGTTAAATAAAAACTTTATATCATTCTTCATGGCAGAAGACACTGATTGTATTCCAAATAGGGCATACACGGTGGCACACTGTTGCCTCACAGCGCCGGGCACCCCGGTTCAATTCCAGCCTTGACCATAATGTCTGTATGGAGTTAACCAGTGTCTGCATGGGTTTCCTCCGGGTGCTCCAGTTTCCTCTCACACTCCAAAGATGTGCAGGTTAGGTGGATTGGCCATGGTAACTGTGTGGGCAGGGGAAAGGGCCGAGGTAAGATACTCTGTCAGAGAATCAGCACAAACTTGATGGGCTGAATGACCTCATTCTGCACTCTAGAGATTCTATGAAAATGCTAAATAACAAAGGAGAAAAGAGGGAATGCATTCAATAACTGTCACTAGAGAAGAAGTACTAGGGAAACAAATGAGGCTGAAGGCTGAGGATATTGAAGGAAGCAGCTACAAAGTTGGTGGATGACTGGTAGTAATCTTCCAAAAATCTTTCAATTCGAGAAAGGTCCCAGAGGTTTGGAAAATTGCCAATGTTTTACCCTTATTCAAAAAGGGAGAGAGACACAAAACAGGTAACTATAGGCCAGTTAGCTTTACACCTATCATTGGGAAAATGTTAAGAGTCCATGATTAAAGTATGCAAATATCAGAGAATTTAGAAATATATAATTAAGGAGAGTCAGCAATGCTTCATGAAGGGGAAATCATGCCTGACAAATTTACTAGAATTCTCTGCAGTGCTAAAGAGCAGGATAGATAAAGGGGAAACAGTAGATGGATTTAATGGATACTTGTGTTTCCAAAGGGCATTTGTTAAGGTACTACACAAAAGGCTACTTAATAAGATAAGAACTTGGTGTTGGGATAGTATATTAGCATGGTTAGAGGAGTGGCTAACTGATAGAAGTCAGAGTTGGGATGAGGAGCAGTTTTAGTTTTTAAAAAAATCATTCATGCGATGTGGGCTGCTGGCTGGACCAGCATTTATTACCCATGAATAGAGTGTCTTGCTAGGCCATTTCAGAGGGCATTTTAAGAGTCAACCATATTGCAGTGGCTATGGAGTCACACACAAGACATACCAGGTAAAGGCAGCAGATTTCCTTCCCTGAAGGACTTTAGTAGCAACCTGTCTGAGAAACCTGTTACTGGTAGAGTGCTGCAGGGATCAGTGCTGGGACCACAATTATTTACAAGATATAAATAACTTGGACGAGGGAAGAGAATGTATGGCAAGTTTGCGGATGACAAAAAAATAGGTGGGAAGGCAAGGGGTGAGGATGACACAGGGTCTACAGAGGTAGATGGACAGGTTAAATGGGTGGGCAAAAGTTTGGTGGACAGAATATAATATAGGAAAATGTGAAGTTATGCACTTTGATGGGAAGAATAAAGGAGCTGAATATTATTTAAATGGAAGAAGACTGCAGAAAGCTGCAACAGAGAGGGATTTGAGGATCCTCATACAAGTTCAGCAGGTAATAGGGAAGGCAAATGGAATGTTGCCATATATTTCAAAAGGGAATGGAGTATTAAAATAGGGAACTCTTGTTAAAACTATACAGAGCTCTAGTTAGGCCACACCTGGAATACTGTGAACAGTTTTTGGTCCCCTTATCTAAGGGAAGATATAATGGCATTGGAGGCAGTCCAGAGAAGTTTCACTGGATTGATTTCAGGTATGGAGGGGTTTTCTTATGAGAAAAGGTTGAGTATGTTGGGCCTGAACTTATTGGAGTTTAGAAGAATGAGAGGTGACCTTATTCAGACATATAGGATCCTCAGGGAGCTTACCGGGGTAGATGCAAAGAGGTTGTTTCCCCTTGTGACTAGGTCTGGAGGACATAATCTCAGAGTAAGGGGTCGCCAATATTAAACCGAGATGAGGAAGAATTTCTTCTCTGAGATTAGTGAATCTGTGGAATTCTTTACTGCAAAGAGTTGTAGAGGCTGGGACATTAAGTATGTTCAAAGCTGAGGAAGACAGATCTTTAATCAGTAAAGGGAGATTCTGGTACTGTACTCGATGGAGTTTAGAAGGATGAGGAGGGGTCTCAGTGAAATTTACAGAATTGATAGGCTTGAATAGAGTGGATGTGGGGAAGTTGTTTCCATTAGTAGGACAGACTAGGATCCAAGGGCACAGTCTCGGTGTAAAGGAATGACCCTTTAGAACTGAGATGAGGAAGAATTTCTTCAGCCAGCGAGTGGTGAATCTATAGGATTCATTGCCACAGAAGGCTGAGGAGGCCGGGTCATCGAGTGTATTTAAGACAAAGATAGATAGGTTCTTGATTGGTAAAGGGATCAAAGGTTATGGGGAAAAAGAGGGAGAACGGGGTGAGAAACTTATCAGATATGACTAAATTGCAGAGCAGATTCGATGAGTCGAACAGCCCAATTCTGCTCCTGTATCTTATGGTTGATTATGGAATCAAGCATTATTGTGAGAAGGCAGGAAAATAGAGTTGAGGATTATCACAAGAGATCAGTAATGATCTCATTGAATTGATGGGCTGAATGGCCTACTGCTGCTCCTACATATTATGGTCTTCTATTCAGACAGTGATTTCATCAGGACTATCAGACACTGATGGAACTGTATGAATGGCAAATAACTTATTTATACATCAGCACACAGCCTCATCAATACAGTATCCCAGGGTGCTTCATTTGATGCCTTACACATTAATTTGATTGCTGTTACAAAAAAATGTACTGATACACTGTAATCTCTCAAAGGTCATATTCATGGTATATACCAATATACAATTGGTATATTCCATCGGTTTTGACACAATAGTTGAGATGGATCAGTGACAGGCAAATCAGTCTGC
Source organism: Mustelus asterias (assembly GCF_964213995.1). NCBI lineage: Eukaryota > Metazoa > Chordata > Chondrichthyes > Carcharhiniformes > Triakidae > Mustelus > Mustelus asterias. Next base: position 112,775,825 of record NC_135804.1, read on the forward strand.
CAACTGCAGACCTCCAATACCCAAATAATCTTTTACTTTCTAAGCGATGGTAATAATATGGATTACCGTTTTGTAATGATTGTGTGGGTCACATTCTTCCCCGTCGCTTGTGATGAAGATTTCAGTCTCAATATTTCCTGAGAATTAAAGGAGATCAAAGTTATCAGATTCAGTCTGGGGTTTCAACCATGATTATTTATACTTGAGCGCTCTGACAATCCTGTTTCAGGTGTTCAGACGAGCTTGTTCTCCTCAGAGTGAGAATCGGTATTACCGAGTGAATCTTGCCAGTAACTAGCTGCTATATTTGGATATTTGTCATTCAGTCTTCATTGTTGCTGGGTATATATCTTGGAATTCCTTACCTAACGCTATTGTGGGAGGAAGATGGACTGCAGCTGTTCAAGGAGAAGGTTGGGGTGGGTAATAAGTGTAGCCTTGCCAGCAATAAGGCAATAAAGGTGCAGCATGGTGGCACAGTGGTTAGCACTGCTGTCTCGCAGTGCCAGGGACTCGGGTTCGATTCCCGGCTTGGATCACTGTGTGTGTGAAGTTTGCACATTCTACCCGTGTCCGTGTGGGTTTCCTCCAGGTGCTCAAGTCTCCTCCCACAGTCCAAAGATGCGTAGGTTAGATAGATTGACTGTGCTAAATTCTCCCAGTGTACCTAAACAGGCGAGTGTAGCAACTAGGGAAATTTCACAGCAACTTCATTGCAGTGTTAAAGTAAGCCTACTTGTGACTAATAAATAAACTGTACTTTACTTTTACTTTTTATCCCAAGAACAAATTAAGCAAGAGATGGTTTGACTGGTGCTGATTTTGTGGAGGAAATTCTGGCATTTTATAAGCAGATTATTCTGGCAGTGTAGCAGGATCAGTGCTAACTGAAGTGATGCAGGATGGCCATTAGTAGAGTCCACTAATTAAAACACCCCATGAAGTGCTTGCTGGACTGTTTCTTAAATTACAATAATCTGATCCTGATAACCTACTTGAAAATTTCTGACACATCTAATGTTTCCTTTAGTTCATTCTTTTTTTAAATTTTAATACCTATTCACTCTCTTTTATTCTAAGAGTGGCTGATGGAGTGCGATTGTGAAAGGATTCAATGCACCTGTCTGATAGGTGCACTGATACATGAGGTCTCACAGTGTTAGCTGCTGAATGGTGTCTGAAATTACACCTTCAGTCTGTGCTCACACAGTGCTCATTCATAAATCAGCACAGTCACACTGCACCAAGGCAGCTTCCTTGGTGTATTAGGTGTAGCCAAGTTCAAGTTCATGTCAAAAGGTTTGACAGTCCCTACCCCTGTGTTTAGCTTCCACAAAACGGAGTGTAAAACATTTAGGCTGGGATTCTCCCCCAAAAAAACCCCGAAGTGCCCAGGGGTGGGAAAACAGGAGATTTTCCCGCCATTTTTGGGGCGTACTTACTTTCATGAATCTCCGGCATGGCCTCAGAGAGATTCACGCCAGATAATGGGGGGTGGGGCCTCACCTGCTTGAGAGGCCAACAGCATAGTGCTCAACAAGCCACCGCGCATGCGCCAATCTGTCAGAGGGGAGATTGGCGCATGCGCACTGCCCCCCCCACCATTCCGACCCCCCATTCCTCCACTGATTGCTGGCCTCCCCGATAACCACTCCCCAATTGCTAGCCTACCCTCCCCCCCCAAAACCCCCCGCAGACTAGCTGCAATTGCCAGCCCCCCCATGGCCAGCTCCGATCTCCTCCCCCTAATCTCTCCACCTCCCAGCAATGGCCAGCCCCAATTTCTCCCAACACCTCCCATGGCCAGCCCCGACCTCCAACCCCCTACCACCGTCTGCCCCAACCCCCTCTCCCATGGCCAGCCCCGGCCACTCACCCCCTCCTTCCACCGCCGATCCTATTGCAGTGCGCAGTGTGTCTCCCCTGTCCATCACTGATCGGCCGATAGTAGACCCTGCCTGCCCTCTGGTCCCACCAGTTAGCATTGCCTGATGCCCCATTGAACTGCCCGGTGCCTGGTGGGCTGTGCCAGAGTGCCTGGTGGGCTGTGCCAGGGTTCCAGGCTGGCATTGCCCAAGGGACACCCCTTGCCCTTAACCTCTCTGGGGGGCCTCAAAGGCTTCTGTCCCCACCAGCAGGGTGAGCCCCTGGTCTCCATTGGTGCGGACCTCTCCCGGCAGGGGGTTGACACTAGCGGGCCCAGAGACTACCTTCCTGGGCCCACTAATCATATGGAAATTCAGATTTCCAAATGGTAACCAGCCCCACGCCAATTTCTAGTGGGGGGGCTGATTACATCAGAGAAAAGGGCCTGGCAGACTAGTGATCGGCTGGATGCTGGTCACGAGTCCCACTACCGGCCCCCCGCTGATGTCTCCAAGCCTGATGCGCTACTCAAGCAGCGCAGCAGACTGGGAGAATCCAGGCCTTAGTTTTCTTTTATTCATTCTTGGGACATGGGCATTGCTGGCTGGCCAGCATTTATTGCCCATCTGTAATTGCTAAGAGAGTCAACAATATTGCTGCGGCTCTGGAGTCACATGTAGGTCAGACCAGGTAAGGACAGCAGATTTCCTTCCCTAAAGGACTTTAGTGAATCAGATGGGTTTTTCCGAGAATTGACAATGACTTCACGGCCATCAGTAGATTCTTAATTCCAGATATTTTTTTAATTAAATTCAAATTCCACCATCTGCCATGGCGGGATTCGTACCCAAGTCCCCAGAACATTAGCTGAGTTTTTGGATTAATTGTCTTGTGATAAGACCCAGAGACATTGCCTCCCACAAACATTTAGTGTTATCATACGCTCCTAAATTACAAAAACAGATGGCCAAATTACCTGCCTACTGAAAATATGCATCAAATGACATCCTAACATAAACACTAGGAGCAGGAGTCCACCATTCAACCACTCAAGCCCGCTCTGCCATTTGATAAGATCATGGTTGATCTGCCTTCAGAACTCTGCACAATGTTCAGCACCTTTTGCAATTCCTCAGGTACTGAAGCAGTCAATGTCCAACTGCAGCAAGACCTGGACAATATTCAGACTTGGGCTCAGAAGTGGCAAGTAACATTCATGCCACACAAGTGCCAGACAATGATTGTCTCCAATAAGAGATAATCTACCCATTGCCATTTGACACTCAATGGTATCACCATCACTGAAATCCGACTGTCTGTATTCTGGGGGTTAACATTGTCCAGAAACTGAACTGGACTAGCCATACAACTACTGTGGAAACACAAGCAGATCAAAGGCGAGGACTCCTGCACCTTCCAAACACACAACTGCTACCACATAGAAGTGCAAGGGCAGCGGACACATGAGAACATCACCACCTGGAGGTTCCCCTCCAAGCCACTCACCTTCCCGAATTGGAAATATTTCTTCACCGCTGCTAGGTCAAAATCCTGGAACTCCCTCCCTGTGGGTGCACCTACACCTCGTGGACTGTACAAGATGGCAGCTCAGCATCACTTTCTCAAGGGCAAATAGGGATGGGCAATAAATCCTGGCCTAGCTAACAATGCCCACATCTCATGACAGAATGGAAAAAAGGACAGAAGGCCAGCAAAATGATGAACTGTGCTATAAAGTTGCATTTACCAGCTGCTCATTGATGCTCAGTTTGAGTTCTGCCAGGACCATGCAGCTCCTGACCTCATTACAACCTTGGTTCAAACTTGGACAAAAGAGTTGAACTCTAGAGGGTGAGTGACTACCCTTGTCATCAAGTCAGCATTTGACTGAGGGTGATATCAAGGTACCTTGGCAAAATTGAAGTCAATGGGAATCAGAGGGAAAAGTCTCCACTGGTTGAAGTCATACCCAGCATAAGGATGATAGTTGTGGTGGTTAGAGGTCAATCACCTCAGTCCCAGGACGTCACTGCAGGAGTTCCTCAGGGGAGTGTCCACGGTCCATCCATCTGCAGCTGCTTCATCAATGATCCTCCCTTCATCACAGGTTGAGAAGTGGGGATGTTTGCTGATGATTTCACCATTTGCAGCTCCTCAGATACTGAAGCAATCTGTGCCCATATGCAGCAAGACCTGGACAATATTCAGGCTTGGACTGAAAAATGGCAAGCACCCCCCACTATCATGATCCTGGGTTGGGGGGTTTTCCATTGATCATATGGCTAACAGCCTTATAAATACTGTGGCTGCTGGTGGGCAATTCTGCAGTGAGTAACTCACCTCCTGACTTGCCAAAACCAGTCCACCATCCACAAGACACAAGTAGGAGTGTGATGAAATATTTTCTACTTGTCTGGATCAGTGCAGCTGCAGTGACATTCAAGAAGCGCAACACCATTTAGGACAAAGCAACCCACTTGATTAGAGCGCCATTCATCACCGTAAACTTCCTCCAACACCAATGCTCAACAGCATCTTCCAGCCCAGTGACATCTACCACGTAGGTCAAGGACAGCAGAAGCGTGGCAACACCATCAATTGCAAGTTTCCCTCCAAGCTCCACACCATACTGACTTGGAACTATATTGTCATTCCTTCACTGTCGTTGGGTCAAAATGCTGGAACTCCTTTCCTCACAGCACTGAGTGTGTACCTACACCACATGGACTGCAGCAGTTCAAGAAGGCAGCTCACCACCACCTTCACAAAGGCAATTAGGAATTGATCAACATCTGCGGCCTAGCCAGCGATGTACACATCCCGTGAAATAATTATAAAAGGACCAGGGGCCCACTGCACAGGCCTATTCCACAGAACCTCACAATGATCAATTCTGTTGCAAATCTCTTTGCAACAAATCTTTTCTCGGATCTTGGCAGGAGCTATTCTAGCATTAAGCCTAGACCTCAAATGAAAGCAATATTTCTCATTCAAGTGAGGCTGCAGTAATCAGGTTGAGTTATGGTTTTAATGACAGTCCACTTATTAATATCCTGATGGTACTGTTGATCATCACCCTATCAATAGATATGGTTAATCTCTTGTTATCAATCGAGACAATGTCTGCAAAATTACAAAGCACTAAAATCACAGCCGCTGCCTATAACACCCATAAGAATAGACTGCAACATTACTGATGTCAGTGCCTTATTACTGCATAAGTAGTATACCTCATACCCACACTGCAATGGACTTATGTACATTATGGAGATATATAGAGCTACTTTCTCAGCCAGATATTGGCCCTACACATCTCCTTGTAACCACCCGGGGAGGAATGCAGTTATCTATGCACAGCTTGGGGTTGCCACATTGTGTGAAGGAAGATAAAACTAAGTTACAAAATTAGAGAGGTCAAGAACTCAAAATAAATCTTTATTTAAAAAAAAAAGAAACTTTGAAGATCTGGTCATGGATATTCTCCCGGAATACCTGTTGGGAGTCTCCTGATCTCCGACCATAGCATCGGGCAACATTCCAGGGAAATGATGTGCGGGTTAAGTGGATTGATCATGCTAAATTGCCCCTTAGTGTCAGGGGACCTAGCTAGGGTAAAATGCATGGGGCTGTGGGGATAGGGCCTGGGTGGGATTGTGGTCAGTGCAGACGCGTTGGGCCAAATGGCCTCCTTTTGCACTGTAGCAGTCTATGATTCTATGATAACAGTGTACATCATTTTGGCCAGGTTTCTCCTAATCTTCCACCAAAATCATGAGGAAAATCAGAAAAATGCAGCAGAAATTCTAAACCATTAAAAAGCAAGAATGACATGCCTGCTCTGACAGTTAGCAAGGAAATCCAGTGCTGAAATGGTTAAGAATCATACACAAAGCAGAAACAGAATTGGGGAGAATGGGGAAAATTGCCACATTTTTGTTTGCAGGAGGAGTGAATATTCCCAAATCTGCTCCAGATATTGACGTAGTATCATGAGAGTTCCACTTCCCCTGTTCCTGACTGTAGTGCGAGAGGCAGTAGTTAGTGACACAAAGTAATGGTGAAGCTTGGACTGATGCCAACAAGATGACGTCAGGCATATTTGATAGTGCGTTGTTAGCAGTCTGTTGCCAAGCAATCAATGTTCAGTTGGTGAGTCTAAATTCTGACTTGGGTCCCCACCTTTATGGGGAAACTGCACAATCACCCACTCTCACACTGCAGTCCATAGGACGCTGCTGTCAGACTGATCTGGAGCCACAACAGTGTGTGTGGGTCCTTAGCTGACTCTGTGCTGAATTCATTCTTAATCTGGCATGACAGTGTCACTGAAATCCAAGAGAAGTCATGCGATATTACTCACCTCATTCTTTTGTTTAATGATGGCATCCTTCTCACTCAGGCTATTATTGTATTCCATCATTTTAATTTTCAAGCTACTGGAGCTATCTTGTCCTGAAGACATTTCATGTTTCATGTTGCTGATTTGTGACTAAAAGAGAACAATACATTAATGATTATTGTGTGCAGTTCTGGTCACCTCACTATAAGAAGGATGTGGAAGCGCTGGAAAGAGTGCAGAGGAGATTTACCAGGATGCTGCTTGGTTTGGAGGGTAGGTCATATGAGGAAAGGTTGAGGGAGCTAGGGCTGTTCTCTCTGGAGCGGAGGAGGCTGAGGGGAGACTTAATAGAGGTGTATAAAATGATGAAGGGGATAGATAGAGTGAACGTTCAAAGACTATTTCCTCGGGTGGATGGAGCTATTACAAGGGGGCATAACTATAGGGTTCGTGGTGGGAGATACAGGACGGATATCAGAGGTAGGTTCTTTACGCAGAGAGTGGTTGGGGTGTGGAATGGACTGCCTGCAGTGATAGTGGAGTCAGACACTTTAGAAACATTTAAGCGGTTATTGGATAGGCACATGGAGCACACCAGGATGATAGGGAGTGGGATAGCTTGATCTTGGTTTCAGATAAAGCTCGGCACAACATCGTGGGCCGAAGGGCCTGTTCTGTGCTGTACTGTTCTATGTTCTATGTTCTATTAAAAAGTCCGATTCACAGCTCAGAGAACAAAGAACCCTCTTCCTGGAAGAAAATTGAAGCATTGAACAGATGGGTTTGGACAACAATCAGCAACCATTTTTCACATAGAGAAGTTGGCCCAAGACTTCTCACGGAGGTCGAATAGAATATGGACGCTGCACTAAAGACAAATATGTTAGTGAGGATATCGAAAAGTTGACCACTGAAATGGGTCTGAAAGAAGGAGAAGGGTGTGGAAAGAGAGAGAACAAAATCATATATTTTTACTCAGTTTATTCCAAAGACTAGATCTAGGCATTTGAAGGCAGGCTGCCCACTTGTCCATAAGTAAGATAAAGTAGGGAATGGAGGGGGAGGGGTAGGGGCGGGGGGTGGAGGGCGGGGGGTGGAGGGCGGGGGGTGGAGGGCGGGGTTGTGAAAAAGAGACCAAGAATGAAGAGTTGGTTGGGGATGAGGAAGGGTGGTGTGAAAGTTAAAGCAAAGTTTATTTGTTAGTGTTACAAGTAGTTTTACATTAACACTGCAATGAAGTTACTGTGAAAATCCCCTAGTTGCCACACTCCGGCGCTTGTTCGGGTACACTGAGGGAGAATTTAGCATGGCCAATTCACCTAATCTGTACATCTTTGGACTGAGGGAGGAAATCGGAGCACCCGGAGGAAACACTTGCAGACACGGGGAGAATGTGCAAGCTCCACACAGACAGTGACCCAAGCCGGGAATCGAACTCGGGTCCCTGGCGCTGTGCGGCAGCAGTGCAACCACTGTGCCACCGTGCCGCTCCCATGTGGAAGAAGATTATAGGGTTGGAAGAGGTTACAAACAGAGGGGAGGGTGAAGCCACTAAGCAATTTAAATATTAAGGTGATAAGTTTTAACTTGAGGGACCAGAAAACAGTTAGGACAGGGATAATAAGTGATCAGGACTTGATGTGGTAGTTTTGTAAGGACAGAGGGGTCAAACATGGGTTGTTTTAAGATGGGTTTTTTGATGGTAGTCTTGAAAGTGAAGGGCCCCCCACCCCAAACTTCAAATCCACCAGTGGGGAGCATTAAATTCAGCCCAATAAGTCTGGCTGAGGAGATGCAATAGTTTCCACAACAGAACAGGAAATAAAAAATTAAGGACAAACGAAGCATAAGATTGCACTTTGGATGATATTATTAAACAAATAAATAATTTCTTAAAAGACTTGTTTTGAATTATAATCACAAAAGCAGACAGATAATTAGCAAAATGATGTTGTATTCCACAAAATTAGCAAATCTGAGGGAAAGAGGAGAAGGTGTGTACAAATGTTGCTCACTTTTTGAAAATCAGCCTGAACCACATTAAAAACACAATTACAATTAAAATTGATCAGCTAAACATTCAATGAATAGCCCCAGGCCTGTCCTGGCACTATGGTTAACGGCAATAAATCTTCATTAACTGAATAAATGGAGGACAAAAAGTGAGAGCATCTTAATAGGTGTAAACTGAACCATTAATGACGAATCATAAAAATAGGGCAAGTCATTTAGCCTGTTTCACCATTCAATGCCTTTTTGGTATCCTAACTCCATTTGACCATCTTGCCTCCACAACCTATGCCCTTGTACAATAAACATCTACTCAACTTTAGTTTAAAAGTAAATTTAAAATTGCCGCTAGAGTAGCACAGCAGGCTGGGAGAATCCCCCCATGCACTTTGAATAAAGGATGAATAAAGGAGTTGAATATTATTCAAATGGAAAAAGACTGCAGAAAACTGCAGCATAAGAGGATTGGGGATCCTCATACACAAATCGCAAAAAGCTAGCAAGCAAGTTCAGCAGGTAATAGGGAAGGAATTGAATATTGGTCTTTATTGCAAAAGAGAATGGAATATAAAAATAATGAAGTCTTGCTAATGGCACTAATTAGACCACAGCTGGAATACTGTGAACAGTTTTGGTCCCCTTGACTAAGGAAAGATAGAGGCAGTCCAGAGAAGGTTCACTAGATTGATCCCGGGTACGGAGAGATTTTCTTATGAGGAGATGTTGAGTTGGTTGGGTCTGTATTCATTATAGTTTAGAAGGATGAGAGGTGACCTTTTTGAGAAATATAGGGTACTCAAAGCTTGACAGGATAGATGCTGAGAGATTGTTTCCCCTTGTCGGAGAGTGTAGGACCAGAGGACATAATCTCAGAATAAGGTATTGCCCATTTAAGACACAGATGGAGGAATTTCTTCTCTCAGAGGGTAGCGAATCTATGGAGATATTTACTGCTGAGGGCTCTAGAGGCTAAGTCATTAAGTAAGTTCAAGGCTGAGATAGATATTTAATCAGTAAGGGAATCATTCGATAAAGGGATAAGGCGGGAAAGTGGAGCTGAAGATGATGTAGGATAAGTCATGATCTAATTGAATGGTGGAGCAGACACGATAGGCCGAGTGGCCTCCTTCTGTTCTTAGGTTTTATGGTCTTTTGGATAGAATCCTGATCAAAAATCATGATACAACAAAGACTGCCACTTCCTCATTTCTGCTTGTAATATTATCTACATCAGTTTTTACAGGGCTCAAATACCCAGGACATCTTATTTTCTCAGAACTTTTTATGTTAATTGTAAGCTAATTGGCCAGTAAGAGTGAGTCATTTTAATCAGCCAACAAATTCTATCACAGAAAAACAAAACCAATGTCAACATATTTTGTTGTGAGTGGGAATGCACTACCTGAAAGTGTGGCACGGTAGCACAGTGGATGCTTCACAGCGCCAGGGACCCAGGTTCAATTCCGGCTTGGGTCACTGTCTGTGTGGAGTTTGCATGTTCTCCCCATATCTGCGTGAGTTTCCTCCGGGTGTTCCGGTTTCTCCCCACATTCTGAAAGACGTGCTGGTTAGGTGTATTGGGCTGAACAGGTGTTAGAGTGTGGTGACTAGGGGAATTTCACAGTAACTTCATTGCAGTGTTAATGTAAGCCTTACTTGTGAGTAATAAATAAACTTTACTTTTGGTAGTGGCAGATTCTATGGTAACTTCCAAAATACAACTGTACATATTCTTGAAAAGGAATAAATGGAGGGTTATGACAAAAGAGCAGGGAAGTGGAACGAATTAGCAGCTTTTTGAAAGAGCCTGAACAGGTATGATGAGCCAACTGGTCCCCTTCTGTATTGTATCATTCAATGATTTCCAACTGGGCTTTAAAAAGTGATGATCTTGCATTGAAAACACTGGCAGCAAGAAAATGAATTTACATACCCTCAAATAATCGATCTCCTTGTCCTTTTCTTCACGCAACTTGTTGACCATTTCATAGTAATTATTTGAGATGTCTGTACTAAATATCGAGGTGACTGATTTACTTGATGGGCTCTTGGAGAGCTGTAAACATAAAATATTATAGTCAATGTAAAGCAACAGATTTCAGACTGGACTGTCCATGCCAATTCAACAAAATTCAAATCATTAAGAATTAAACATTTGAATCAACCAGGTTGTATTCTTTCACATTACACTTTGCACATGTTACATCAATTGATTAGAGTGGGAACATTGCCACAGGGAAGTCTGTGGCTGTCTGTGTACACATATAATGGAATGATTTGGGTGGCACGGTGGCGCAGTGGTTAGCATTGCTGCCTCACAGCACCAGGGACCCGGGTTCGATTCCCGGCTTGAGTCACTATCTGTGTGGAGTTTGCATGTTCTCCCCATGCCTGCGTGGGTTTCCTCCGGGTGCTCTGATTTCCTCCCACATTCCAAAGATGTGCGGGTTAGGTAGATTGGCGATGCTAAATTCTCCCAATGTCCCAAGGTGTGTAGGTTAGGGCAATTGGCGGGGCAAATACATGAGGTTACAGGGATAGGGATTGGGTGGGATTGTTGTTGCTGCAGGCTCGATGGGCTAAATGGCTCCTTCTGCACTGTAGGGATTCTATGATTTCCACAACTCTATGGACTCCATGTCAATTCTTCACATTAGGTTTATTCTCATTTCAGTTTTGCTAGTGATTTCCATTCTCCCCCTTCAGCCTTAGTAAAGGCCAGCAATTGCTGCAGTGCATTCTGAGTTTGACCAAATACTGTAAGGACCAGTTCTATCCCCCACCTCCCCCCGCCACACGCACGCACATACATACACACACGCATGCTTTTTTCACCTGTCTTTACCCATCCACATCCCTCCAAAGTTCAGCTGAACTGCAATTTTCCTATCTTACCATGGGTCACCTGTCTGCCTACGTGCAAAGCTGCACTGGAGTTCAGTCTTGCGTCACTGTCTGTGTGGAGTTTGCATGTTCTCCCCGTGTCGGCGTGGGTTTCCTCCGGGTGCTCCGGTTTCCTCTCACACTCCAAAGATGTGCGGGTTATGTACATTGGCCATACTAAATTCTCCCTCAATGTACCCAAACAGGCACCGGGGATTTTCACAGTAACTTCATAGCAGTGTTAATGTAAGCCTACTCGTGACACTAATAAATAAACCTTAAACCAGGAAAGAGGAGCATCAGAATGTGAAGCAGACAGATGAGTTGCTATTGCCCATTTTTACATAGAAGTAAAATTCAAAAAGACTCCCTTCTGGGGAACTTTGTACTTGTTGCCTGCAATTTATGCTTACACCACATCTTTGCCAGAAAGTCTAGGCTAGTACGTTTCTCCACCAAAAAAAAAATCAGATAAATTCAAACATCTTAGGTACATAAAATTTACAATGGAGAACAATGCATCTTGTCATTTTGTAAGCACTATGGTTACGTGGCTGCTGTGATGATTTTTAACTGAGGCAATTAATTTTATTTGAAGTTGCAAACTGGGATAGTATTTCATTAATGAATGCCAGAGTTAATCATCAGTATTAGTTTATTTTAATCATTAGTTTCAGATTAGCTTTCATCAAAGTGTGAATATTACCTTTTTTTAAAAAAACAAGGTGTAGTTGGAAACAATAATAAAAAGGGTTGATCAGTCCCAAGGCCAAATAGGAAATATTTTGAGGTAATAAAAATCTCTTTGATGATGGAAATGATGAGCTCCATCATCTCCACTGATAGCATGGCTTTGGGCTATGTTACATTTCTGTGAAAGCGGTGACGCTTCCCTGCACGCTACCAATAAATCTATCATCTTCAAACAATGGGCAGATTTGTATCACTGCTAAAAAATGACAAGCTAAACCTAGAGGATTCCTACCCTCAACATGCTTTCCAGCCAATATCAGCAGTGGCTATGCACACTATTTGATTTGATTTATTATTGTCACATGTATTAGCCTACAGTGAAAAGTATTGTTTCTTGCGTGCTTTACAAACAGAGCATACCGTTCATGGAGAAGGAAAGGAGAGCGTGTAGAGTGTAGTGTTACAGTCATAGCTAGGGTGTAGAGAAAGATCAACTTAATGTAGGTAGGTCCACTGTGCAGCATGTGACAAACATGGTGCAAAATATGCGCAACTGAGAGGAGCTACAACCCTCAAAGAGTAGAGAAAGTATCACAGTCAATCTTCAAAATGGTCACTGAGACTAGGTTTGTCGTCATGATGAAGGTAACCCACTGAAGGTAACCTGCGATATCTACTTCCTGATACAGAACTAATACCTCAGAGGTGCTTCTGTTATTGACAGAGATCATGATTTCTAATAATGAAACAGTTTAAGTTTTAAAGTTTATTTATTAGTGTCACAAAAAGACTTACATTAACACTGCAATGAAGTTACTGGGAAAATTTCCTATTCGCCACACTCCGGCACCTGTTCAGGTACACTGAAGGAGAATTTAGCACAGCCAATGCACCTAACCAGCACATCTTTCGGGCTGTGGAAGGAAACTGGTGCACCAGAAAGAAATCCACACAGACATGGGGAGAATGCGCAGACTCGGCACAGAGAGTGACCCAAGCCAGGAATCGAACCCGGATCCCTGGAGCTGTGAGGCAGCAGTGCTAACCACTGTGCAGGCAAATGATTAACGACATTTGCCTGAGAGCCTGTTGTGAAGGTGTTTCATGTTGATACGTATTTCATGCATTTGATGTGACAGCATATTAAATACACCACTAAAGGTCGTATTTTCAATGGGATCAAGATACCAGTGAATATTGAAAGTTTAATCATAATGATTTGGATGAGAATTTAGGAGGTGTGGTTAGTAAGTTTGCAGATGACACCAAGATTGGTGGCATAGTGGACAGTGAAGAAGGTTATCTCTGATTGCAACGGAATTTTGATCAATTGGGCCACTGGGCTGATGAATGGCAGATGGAGTTTAATTTAGATAAATGTGAGGTGATGCATTTTGGTAGGTTGAACCAGGGCAGGACTTACTCAGTTACAAAGAGATCTAGGAGTACAGGTTCATAGCTCCTTGAAAGTGGAGTCACAGGTGGACAGAATGGTGAAGAAGGTATTCGACATGCTTGGTTTCATTGGTCAGAACATTGAATACAGGAGTTGGGATGTCTTGTTGAAGTTGTACAAGACATTGGTAAGGCCACACTTGGAATACTGTGTATAGTTCTGGTCACCCTGTTATAGAAAGGATATTATTAAACTAGGAAGAGTGCAGAAAAGATTTATCAGGATGCTACCGGGACTTGATGGTTTGAGTTATAAGGAGAGGCTGAATAGACTGAGACTTTTTTGTCTGGAGCGTAGGAGACTTAGGGGTGATCTTTTAGATGTCTATAAAATAATGAAGGGCATAGATCAGCTAGATGGTCAACATCTTTTCCCAAATGTACGAAAGTCTAAAACTAGAGGGCATAGCTTTAAGGCGAGAGGACAGGAATACAAAAGAGTCCAGAGGGGCAATTTTTTCACACAGAGGGTGGTGGGTATCTGGAACGAACTGCCAGAGGTAGTAGTAGTGACAGGTACAATTTTGTCTTTTAAAAAGCATTTAGACAGTTACATGATAAGATGGGTATAAAGGGATATGGGCCAAATGCGGGCAATTGGGACTAGCTTAGTGGTTAAAACAAAGGGCGGCATGGATAAGTTGGGCCAAAGGGCCTGATTTCATGCTGCAAACCTCTATGACTCTATAACCAGTGAATTGGGGCAGAAAGACTGAAGTTAAAAGATCAGAGACCAAGTTATTGTTCAGAAAAATTCAAGGAAGAGTGTTCTGAGTTAAAGGGACAATTGCAGTAACTAGATTTAAAGTTAGACAGCAGACTTCAGAGGTAAATGAAACATTTGATGCAATTTTAATTAGAGTCTGGAAATCGAGTGTTAAAGCAACTGTGAACAGTTTGTACAACAGTCAATACAAAGAAATCCTTAAGGGGCTGGTATAAAATCCTGGACTGGATTCACTCTTAAAAATGGAGCAGAAGCATTGTTTCAAAGTGTCAGTTGGAAAATGTGGTTAAAACCAATTAGCAATCCTGTGGCTCTGTTCCTCCACATTTTTTATATAAAAAAGTTAAAGTTACAGTCGCTTGAGCCGGGATCTTCCTATCCAGTTCATAGAATCATAGAGAACTTACAGTGCCGGAGATGGCCATTTAGTCCATTGAGTCTGCACCAATTCTCTGACAGAGCATATTACCCAGGCCCATCCCTTTCACAAAATCCCACATATTTGCCCCGCTAATTCACTTACTACACATCTTGGGACAAGAAGAAGCAATTTACCATGGTCAATCCGCCTAACTTGCATATCTTTAGACAGTGGGAGGAAACTGGAGCACCCGGAGGAAACCCACACAGATATGGGGAGAATGTGCAAATTCCACACAGACAGTCACCCAAGACTGGAAGCGAACCCGGGTCCCTGGCGCTGAGAGGCAGCAGTGGTAACCACTGTGCCACCCCATCATTGGAATTGTAACAATGATCCAAACATTTCAAAAATCTTTGTACACAAAGATTGTTATTGGCACAGTACCGCATTGCATTCAAACAGGTTTACAAGTTTAGGAAGTGATCAACATGCACTGGAACAAGACTATTCAAATATTTTGAATCCAGATTACTGTAACACGTTCTATGTCACACATGGATATTCCTCTGAATTGACGCAAGTGAATGGACACTTTAGAAAGGAAATTGTGTTAAAATGAGAGAATTTCCTCAAATTAACAGTATTTCTTAGTGTCAGGGGGACTAGCTAGGATAAGTGCATAGAGTTATGGGAATAGACCTGGGTGGGATTGTGGTTGGTGCAGACTCGATGGGCCGAATGGCCTCCTTCTGCACTGTATGATTCTATGAACAATCTATAAATAGTGAGCTGTACATTGCCAAGAAAAATGACTACAGCTCCTTTAAGAGCGATCTCACTTCAGGGGAAGGTATTTTAGATTACTAGCTTCCTCAGGTGTCATTTTAATATAGACATTGTTGTAAAAGAGGAAAGAGAAATAACTATATACATTTTAAATTCTAATGCTAAAATTTAGCAAAAATTAAAACATGGACCCTTGTCACCTGGATAGAACAAGCGTACATTAAGGCAATGATCAAAAAAGTAAACAGACTCCATGGACTGAATTTTTTGAGAGCAGACCGCCCTCCTCACGTGTACATAAGTATATGGTGTGATTATGTCAGGTCGGCAATACGACATCATCACACCAGTCTCCAAAATTACAGAAAACGTGTGGACGTGAAAATTGGAAACCAATTTGATATAACCAATTAACAAATTATTGAGCTCTTTAAAGAGCCAATTGCATGCAATTTTCCACCAGAAACAGGTTTGGGAGTGCTTTCCTACGGGTAGCACACAGGCAGAAGCCAGGCCTTCCAACAGATTGCATCAGTCCAAAGATGTGCAGGTTAGGTGGACTGGCCATGCTAAATTGCACCTTATTGTCTCAAAATGGATACGTTCAGGGGTAAATGCACAGGGCTGCGGGGATGGGGGTTGGTGGGCCTGGATAAGATGCTCTGTCAGAAAGTCAGTGCAAACTTGATGGGTTGAATGGCCTCCTCTGTGCCGTAGGGATTCTCTGATTCTATTATCTAGCAAAAGAGTCTGATAGTGAAAGTTGCAATGTTTGTATGTTTTTTGACTTTATTTATTTGCTGATTTGAGCCAGACGTTATGAGGAAAGATTGAGGTGGGGCAGGGGGGCCTTTAAACTGGTCACTGTGACCAATTTACTGCTCACGGCATAACCCCCCTCCTGCATGGCACCCCAGCCTGGACACCCAATTAGATGCAGAGCACCCCTACCCCACCGTATGATTTGTTGCGCTGAGACTGCGAAGGCAGAAGTGCGTGGATCACTCAATTCTCCGTTCTGCCTCCTTCGCCCTGCCAAACATAGAATCCAGCCCCGTGTATGTGGAATAGGTTTCATTCTCTCAATTACACCTGAAAAAATATTTAAATACTCAATTATGTGGATGGTATAGAGACTATTTCTTACCTGTTGCCGCAGTGTCTCATTTTCTTGTTCCAGAGCACGCTTGCTGTATTCCAACTCCTTCACACGGAACTCCTTATCTGCCTCGGAGTTCCTCAGAGTTAAGATCAACTCCTCAAGTGATCGGTTAGTTGAACCATTTTCCTTAATGGCGTTCTAAACCAAAACCCCAAAAAGAGACATATTGAGAACATGACCATCTACCTCCCCTCTTACACCATCTCGCGACATGCTAACTTACCAAACATTTATGTGAATGATTAAAATATAGACGATACTATGAAGGCAGCTGCAGTTTTCACATGAAAGTTATTAGCTTGATTGTTAATGTAAAAACACCACAGCAAGTGTTCAGCATTCTCTTCACCAAAAGAAGATAATAATTAAGTGATTTCTCTCAGTTCAGTTCATTTATTGACTGCCAGATGAGCTGATAATGAGATATCAACTAAAGCAAGACACTGGTTGCTGGAAATGGTGTTTGGTGGTAGGGATGCGGGAGAAAACAAAGCATTTACCAACCATTTTTTTAACCCTCGTAACAGACTATATTTCCCAGCTAACACTGCCATTCTGCCTCTCGTTATACAGAATGAATAGATGGCATGTTGCAAGTCAGCAAGGATACAATGGTTGAGAGGTTATATGAGCCACAAATTGTAAACTGCTAGAAACACACCCCCTAGTAGATTCTTCCTAATATGATGCTTCTTACTAATGTCCCACCAGAAAAAAAATTGACATTAAGAAAGTAATTACCACAGGGTTAAAATTAGATTGTGCAATATTAGTAACAAATGCATCAGCAAACTTGTATGAAATTTGGCTGTCCTGCTATTTCTGTAGGTCAATGCCTTTGGTAAATTGGAAAGTAAATGTTGATTCAATCCTAATGGTGCTTATTTTCTGTATTCTATTTTTTTTTACTTGTATGGACATCAATAACATATGCTACATCTATGAAATTGAATTGGCACTATCGTACATGATTTCACAAGCAGTAATGTGGGGATATTATTGTAATTAATCAAGATATACCAAAACATTTGCGTAATACCCCACTATAATGAATATAGTTAGCAGGAGGTAATAGTGCTTAGTCTGGATGAGTTCCACCTTCATCGTTGTAACAACAACTTTCTAAAATACGTTGTATTTTAGAAAGTTGTATGAAATGTGATGAATATGATACAGGACATGCCTGGCTCATCAAATACCACAAGATTTCAAAGACTTTATAAAAATGTAAGCTGAGTAGAATGTAAAAAGGGAATGAGTTAGAGCTGATGAAGATGAATCCTCTCATGGGAAGATTTCTGATTAGTCACCAGCATCCTCCAGCTTAGTTATTACCACCAGAAACGAGTGCAAAAGTCATAACAACTGTGCTACTGCTCTACCTGCAGCTGTCGGTTGTTCTCTCGTACAGACTCCAAGAGCTGTAAATATTCTGTCACCTGCTGAGATTTAAAACCCAAATCTCTTTCCAGCATTTCCTTGTCTGTTGCCAGTCTCTGTGGAAATAAAAAGGCAAACATCCCCGTAGTTTATTGAGAATCACATTCTACACTTTGTCCACTTAAGATCACCACACACATATACCAATAGAGGGAGTCCAGAATGAGAATAATGGCACCCATCTTTAACAGCAGTTCAGTTCTGATTATGAATCTTACTGTTTCTTCCCAAGAACTTCACAATTCCTTTAAATTTAAAAGTGACATATTTATAATATATATTTATACTAGGAGTAGTTTTTTTAAAATGCTGCTGGAAGATCTAAACTACAGATATTAAACTCAAATTAGCTTCCTGCATCTCCAGTTTACAGATTCAACTCCACAGTGTAGAAGTCAAATTGCTTCAATGAAATGTCCGTCATGAATCAAATGCAGAACAATCTGGCTCATCAATATTTAAACCCATTGCCGACATGTCTTTCTCCAACAGAAAGACCATAAGAAATAGGAACACGAGTAGGATGGGAGGCAAAATGAGCATCAAACCCCCAAACTCAGCAGTGAGAGTCCCAATAGATTTTAATGCCTAGGCCTTATGGGCTTACTGGTCAGCAGGATGGCTGCCGGCAACAAGAAAAGCAGCAGCGGATGGTTTTTGGGAAACAGTCGGAGCCTGGTGTAGGAAGGAAAAGCACTAAAACTTATCTTTTTGGGCCTCATCTGACTTGGGTGGATCGGCCATGCTAAATTGCGCCTTAGTGTCCAAAGATGTGTAGGTTAGGTGGATTAGCCATGTGCGGAGTTATGGAGATAGAGCGGAGGGGAGGGTCTGAGTGAGATGCTCTTCTAGAGAGTCGGTGCAGACTCGATGGACCAGATGGCCTCCTTCTGCACTGTTGGGATTCTATAGTTGCTTGCCTGCCCATGTCACCAGTCAAAGCTTGATAACATCATCAAACTCACATATGTTAATTTACCGCAGGACCCCGCCTACTTCAGGTGGGCGCCCTTGCTACCCATTCAGAAAAACAGGTTAAAATGGAATACTGGCATTTGTGGGGGATGCCAACGGGCAAGTCACCTAGACTATATTAAATACCAGCCACCGAGTCCAGACCATGTATGTAGGGTTAAAATCACCCTTATAATGTGGCACAAATCATCCAAGATAGGTTCAACTCCTAGTTTATGCTCAATCAGCTGATGGCATGAGCATACGGGGAAGTGAGAAAACAACAAGGATTTCTATTGCTGATCTCTATCCTGATATCTATCCTGGAAAGTGCTTTCCTGTTGACACCAGGTGACTTTGGTTAGTTGCGATGGCTCCATAGTCAAATAGCCTACCAACTCTAATTACCTTAGTTCACACATGAAGAGTGAGGTACAGATGTATCCACTACATATTAGTGTCCTCAGACGATGTGGGAAAGAAGAGAATTAAATGCAGGGGCGGGGTGAGGGGGCAATATTTAAATGTCAAATATAACACACTTCTGTCTTTGAGATAGGGAAACATTTTTTCCTATAAGAATTTATAGAGATTGGTAGTTTTATAGTTCCTTCAATATTCAATTCATATATGACAAAAGTACACATCTTCTAATGATTATTTTCTTGGTTCATACTTCGTTAAGTTTGAGCTCAAACATATTTACAGTTGAGATTAATAACTACAAAGACAAGGAAACTTTAATTTTGACATTAACAGGTTAACAAGTTCTAGTGATCATCCTCAATTTTAGCTGCTTTTAAGCATCTAAGATTCAAGAATATAAATATTGCATTTCAGACAATGAATGTTTGGAACTCCTTGGACATACGTTTAGGTCATCTTGCAAATGGACGAGGTCTTCACGTAGGCTGTTGAATGTGGCCAAGAGTAGTCGTAGAGACTTGTCCACGGTAAATCTTGTCTGAAGACATAATCATACAGAAAACATCAACTCAACAATCTGCAATATTTCATGACCAAGGTGTAGGATGTTTGACGTTTAGTCATTGAACTGAAAACATCACAACTACAGAAACCTGACAACTCATCTCCCAACAAGCAATTGCAGGTCAGATATGATAGCATTTGATCAACCAGAGGAAAACTAGCAGGACTCAGTGACAACAACAAACAAATAGCACATTGAAGGCAATGCAAATGGATTTTCTGTAAAATTACTAAGTTTGAATACAAAATACCTTCTTCCTTATTGAAAGACAATAGTCATGATTGTTTGGAAGCTGTGCCTGTGGAATAGTGACTGTTGAGCTGTAATGATGGCATCGATATAAACTCAGCATCACTTCCAAGCGGGGGAGAAGGCAGGAACTACAAAGCTGAACATTGAAATTTTCTAAAAATTGCCCCCTCGACTCCCAGGTTTATCCTGCAATAAGCTGAGACCAGCAAAGCCCCAAAGTGTGTCCTAATA
Organism: Mustelus asterias; assembly: GCF_964213995.1. NCBI lineage: Eukaryota > Metazoa > Chordata > Chondrichthyes > Carcharhiniformes > Triakidae > Mustelus > Mustelus asterias. The sequence continues at coordinate 112,795,978 of NC_135804.1, forward strand.
TGCCTTAAAGTGACGGCACGCTGCTATCTCTTAAAGGCATATTACAGCTTTTAGGGGATCGCAGAATACCATCACTTTGTAGGAAGTGTGTCATGTGATCCAGCCTCAATTTCACTTTGGCCTGGAACAGAACACAGCTGGCACAGGGCTGCTGCTGATGTCTTCAAGGCTTTCCTACACAGTCACCATACTGCGACTGTGATACTGTGACTCTGCTGTAATCTGACCAAAATATCAAGGGTCACCTCATGCAATGTAGCGCAATCTAAGATGGTTCACTATGTCTTACCTGTGCTTAATCTTACTGCCAGGCTGAGTGCTATGTAATTCCATACAATCAGAGAATCCCTACAGTGCTGGAGGTGGTCATTTGGCCCATCAAGTTTGCACTGACTCTCCAATAGAGCATCTTACCCAGACCCTATCCCCGTAACCCCACATATTTACCCCACTAATTCCCCTAAGCTATCCATCTTGGGACACTAAGGGACAATTTAGCACAGCCAATCAACCTAACCTGCACATCTTTGTAGGAGGAAATCGGAGCACCTGGAAGAAACCCACACAGACACGGGGAAAGCATGCAAACAGCACCCAAGGCTGGCATTGAACCTGCGTCCCTGGAACTGTGAGGCAGCAATGCTAACCACTGTGCTACCGTGCCGTCCTGTCATTTAGAAGGAACCACTGCGGTGCACTGTGCATTATATTGATATAAAGGCACCAATTGTTCATAAGGGATTGTACAAACATTTTGTGGGTGCACTTATTAATTCTAGGAACATATGAATATATATACTTGGACAGAAAGTTTGAAGACATCAGCAGCAGGGCTGTGTCTGCAATGTTCTGCTCCAGGTTGAAATGAAATGAGACTGGATCGTATGTGACATACATCCCTTAAAGTAATGGCATGCTGCTATCACCAAAGGCATATTACGACAAACTGTGCTGTGGTAAGTGATCTCAGCCAGGGTATTGTTTAGACTACCATGTTGGATCCCTGTAGTCTTAGAATAGAGGTGAAAAAAATCAGCATAGTTCTTGTTCCTACAGGTTATCCACTGATCCCTTATTGAAGTGTTTGTGTGATTAACAGGTGAAGAAAAGATCAGACTTGTTCAGGATTCTCGATTTAATCAAAAAATCTACTACTACATAAATAATGACTACTTAGAGGCAACACTGGAGAAAAAGAAGCAATGTCTTGAGGAGGGTGGAGGAAAGGAGGTTGAAACGTTGCAGAAAAATGCAGAAAAAAAAACAAGAAATAAACTTCGGGCAGGATTTTCCAGCCCTTCTGGTTGGTGGGATCTTCCAGTCCCACTGAAATTGACCACTGCGGCAGGGACAGGCGAGCATGTAAAACGCCGTAGATGTTGGTAGGACCTGAAGATTCCACTGACAGCCAATGGCAGGAAAACCTGTCATGGTGGGGGGGGGAGCGGGGGGGGGGGAACGGGGGGCGCTGGATTACTCCAACTTGAGATTTGTTATTACTTTCCCTGAACTTGCAATAAATTGGCACGGAATCTTTTCAATCATTTCTCATAAGATAGTCAAGAATCAATTAAGTCAGCTGGTTTACTTATTCACAGGTTGGATATTGCTGGATCAGGTGCCTTCTGTCCAGTATCCATGACTGACCCAGCTGCTTAGTGACGGATCTTGTTTCTGGTTCCAACAGAACAGCTACTTTCAAAGAAGAATGACATGAAATGATAGGCCACTTGGGAAGAGGGAGGGTTGCTGGAAGGAAGAAAATTAAATCCATGAAGATGGCCAACCAGGCAGGAGTTCTAAATAATTTTGTCACACAACCCAACTGATGGGGTGGAGGGGAAAGTACTCGAAGAGTACTTTCGTTTACAGAAATGATCCCGTTCCAGTGCATATATAAATGCAGGATTATCAGGCATTGTGAAGTAAGTGTTCTCCTATACAAGTCAGCATAGAAACATTAGAAAAGATTTTCATCGGTACTTGTGCCTAGAAACATGTCAACTTGGCCATAAGCAAAGATCGAGGAAACTCAGGCACTCACTAAGTGCGTAATTGTTGTATGCACATTTCCTTACTTTTATACCAAACTATTGATTCCTTCCTCCAAATGCATCTCAGCTTTTTAGCTTGGGCGCAAAGTCATTGTACAGAGTCACATGTGAAAATTTCAATCCAGGCAGCATGGTGGCACAGTGGTTAGCACCGCTGCCTCACAGCACCAGGGACCCAGGTTTAATTCAGGCCTTGGGTGACTTTCTGTGTGGAGTTTGCACATTCTCCCCGTGCCTGCGTGGGTTTCCTCCGGGTGCTCCGGTTTCCTCCCACAGTCCAAAGATGTACAGGTTAGATGGATTGGCCATGTTAAATGTGTGAGGTGACATGGATAGGATGGGGGAAGAGGGCCTGGCTAAGATACTCTGTCAGAAAGTCGGTGTAGACTCGATGGACCAAATGGCCTCCTCTGCACTGTAACGATTCTATGATTAGGCAAGTTCAAAATGGGTGCAGAATTCTTGGTACAATATGAAAAAAAGCCATTTTTCTGCTACCTTTTTGTGAATTTTAAAAATGCATCCTCTGGGATTGGCACTATGTTTTTGCTGCTTTGAATGTATTTTTCTGTTATCAGCAGAAGTCACATTAAATTTCAAAAGCTTCCATGGTTGTATGTTCTCACGGTGATGAATGATTGTTATATGTTTGAAATTAATGTTTCCTTTAAGCTCTGCGATTGTGCAGGAACCCACAATGAACCACACAAGCCATGTACAAGTTAACTCCTCTAAATTACCACACATACATTTCCGTGCAAAAAACTTTAAAGTGGTCACGTACTTAAGCAATTTGTCCCACAGTCAAAATATAAAATGAGAGGGAATGTTGCTTGGAACGTCGATTTTTATTCTTAAAGAAGAAATACATAGCATGAGTTTGGTGCTTTTTCCACAGGCTCTAATTAGTGCATGTGTGAGCACAACTTCAGGTGTAATGTCTTGATTACACCCGTAAGAAGTCTCACAACACCAGGTTAAAGTCCAACAGGTTTATTTGGTAGCAAATACCATAAGCTTTCGGAGCAGAGCTCCTTCGTCAGATGGAGTGGTCTCTGTTCTCTGTATGTCTCTGTATGGAGAACAGAGACCACTCCATCTGACGAAGGAGCATTGCTCCGAAAGCTTATGGTATTTGCTACCAAATAAACCTGTTGGACTTTAACCTGGTGTTGTGAGACTTCTTACTGTGCTTACCCCAGTCCAACGCCGGCATCTCCACATCTTGATTACACCCCACAGGAGATTCCATACCCTTGTTTCCATATTAATTTTGTGTCCAATGTTATAAGTCTAAGAAGTATTTTTTTTATCTCCATGTGATAGCATGCAGACAGAAGGAAGTCATTTTGGTCCAAAAACAACAGAAACTTCCATGATTTGCACTAATGACCCTAACTGAACTTGTACGAATAATCTGTTATCCTTGATAAAAGCTAATTACTGTGGATGCTGGAATCTGAAACCAAAAGAGAAAACGCTGGAAAATCTCAGCAGGTCTGGCATCTGTAAGGAGAGAAAAGAGCTGACGTTTCGAGTCCAGATAACCCTTTGTCAAAGGGTCTGTTATCCTTCTTTTACCATGCAATCCATATATTTTCAAAAATAGAGTGCCTTGCCTGTAAGCAGACAAGGTTGCTATTTGCATATCATTCAATTTCCCTACACCTTTGACTTAACTCAACAAATTATTTCCATTACATTATGTTCCTGAGACATTTTACTAAGACACTACTGTCTGTGTGGCATTTGCACTTTCTCCCCGTGTGTTTCCTCTGGGTGCTCCGGTTTCCTCCCACAATCCAAAAGATGCGCAGGTTAAGTGGATTGGCCATGCTAAATTGCCCCTAAGTGTCCTAAGATGTGTAGGTTAGGGGGATTAGCAGGACAAATGTGTGGGGTTATAGGAATAGGGCAGGGGGTGGACCTTGGTAAGATGCTCTGTTGGAGAGTTGGTGCAGACCCGATGGACCGAATGGCCTTCTTCTGCACTGGAGGGATTCTACTGTTTTCCTTTTGCTGCCTGTGTATGTCTGTGGGGCAGGGCAGGAGACAGGGAATGTTGAATAATTTGACAACCATTGACCTAATTCATAGAGACCCCCGTGACTCACTCTTGAGCCACGGCTGAGTAAACCTTGGCTTGAAGTAGACAAGAGGCATTGACATCCCATAGCTGTTTCCTTTCTCCAATGGGGTGGTGCTCATATTAAACAGTGAGAAATTGTTGAGTAAATGCCAGGCCTAAAGATCACAGTGAAATGGAAAATCCTCACTTAGAGAATGGCCGCTATTATGTTCACTAGGCTTTTCCTTCAAGTATAATGATTATTCCACCACTATTATCATCTTAGAAGAATCATCTTAGAATGATTCTTCTAAGATGATAATAGTGGTGGAATAATCATTATAAGTATAATGATTATTCCACCACTATTCCACTGCATAAAACAAACTGGTTTTCACTGACAGTTCTGTAACTGTTATTATGACTGATATCAGTTTTACCTGCAAGAGGTAGCGCAAGTGTTGCTTTGTCAATTCAGACAGTCCTTTTGGTATCAATGTTTCAACGTTCTCAATGGTACCCTGAAAAAGAAACATATTTTGTCTCCAAGGCTGGACGTATTTTCAAATCTTATTTGCATTCTAACTAATCCAATCTTTTGCAGAGATCTTTTAGAAAAAATAGAGCTTTTGCGGTCAAGTGGCTTACTCCTGCCCCCCTAGTTTGTATGATTCTCTCATATTGGAGATGGCCATTCTCTGGTACTTGTGTGCCATAAATATAGCTTGCCACTTATCAGCCAAGCCTGAACATAGTCCAGGTTTTACTGCATATGGATTTGGGCTGCTTCACCATCTGAGGAGTTGTGATCACATCACATCGCGACCCTGCACAATCCTGTTTCGACTATTTCTAATTTTCACATAGTCACACAGATCTGATCTTTCAACTCAGTTCCCTCAAGCAGGTCAACTTCACAGCTAAACAAAACAATCTTTAAAAATGAAGGTTGAATGCACACACAAAGTTAATTTCAATGGTATTCTAAAGGAGTGCTCCAGTTCTGCCTATCTTTTTTTAATCCACATATATTTTCCATTGTTAAAGGACAATGTTAAATAAATAACTAGCAAAAGGAGGCCACGGCTGTGATTTAGAAATTATTTCATGAGAAGGCAACAATATGACCCATAAATTATGTTGTGATCAAACTCTTTGGCTTCATACCAAGAGTGCCTCTCAAGGTAGTGTTTAAAATGGTACACAGTTGATCCAGTATTAAAGTATTTTGGCGTCTGTTTAAAATGCTTCCGTCAATAGAGCCAAAGTGCTAGAACAATGACACTTTTATAGACCTCAACTGTTAGGAACTTTCCTTTATAACCAGATCCTTCTCAGCAATCAGCAAAATAAACTCACAGCCCATTTTGAAAAACAGAAACTTTTAATCAATTATCTGTTTATTTCATCATTCTTAGTTAGCATGTTTTCACTTTGTACCGGAGTTATCTTGTATTTAAATATGTCCAACTATTGGTAAACTGTATCATTTTGCACCACTGGATTAATCTATGAGTCTCATTTTATCTCAGTAAAATTTGCTCATTCACATTTATTTATTGTTGCATTACTTGTTTCTGCCTTCAGGAACAGAGAATCCCTTTAACAGATCAATAAGACAAGAGTACGTTTTTATCCATGTATATTAGGTTCCAATTGGAAACTCCAGTACTTACATTGTGGTCAATATTCATTTCTAACCTTGTTTGCCTGCCAAGAGAAATAATTAATATGAATTTCTTTAAAACTGCAGTGCACAAAGTTACATGAATAAATCACGTTGCATGGATACAGAAACAGTTACTGGTTACTGAATTTAGTTTGCATTAACAAAGTGGTATCTGTTTGCTGAGCAGCAAGGCCTGGATGTCAGGTTTGTTGTTTCAATGCTTTCTCTACTAATAAGTAACAGATTAAATGCAGATAGATTTGTGAGTACGTCAATGTTTATTTAAAGAGAGGGATTAATTATTGGTAGGACGGTCGCACAAATGGAAAACTATCGCAGGAGATCGAGAGTAGTCATTGAGACGCTGTTTCACAATTAACACAGAACTGAGAGGGTGAGTGTTCTAGAAAGCACTAAAAGGGAAACTGCACCCTGAGTTTCTCTGAGCACTGACAGGGAGAGACTGTACCCAGAGTTTCACACAACACTGACAGGGGGAGACTGTATCCAGAGTTACACACAGCACTGACGAGAGGAGACTGTACCCAGAGTTACACACAGCACTGACAGGGGGAGACAATACCCAGAGTTACACACAGCACTGACAGGGGTAGACTATACCCAGAGTTACACACAGCACTGACAGGGGGAGACTATACCCAGAGTTACACACAGCACTGACAGGGGGAGACTATACCCAGAGTTACACACAGCACTGACAGGGGGAGACTATACCCAGAGTTACACACAGCACTGACAGGGGGAGACTATACCCAGAGTTACACACAGCACTAACAGGGGGAGACTATACCCAGAGTTACACACAGCACTGACAAGGTGACTATACCCAGAGTTACACACAGCACTGACAGGGGGAGACTGTACCCAGAGTTACACACAGCACTGACAGGGGGAGACTGTACCCAGAGTTTAACACAGCACTGACAGGGATGACTGTACCCTAGTACCAAGCCAAATCTCCGTTCACTGCAGCAAAATGGGAAGTCCCACTGGCGTGAACGGTTGGAACATTCCGGCCATCATGTTTATTCAATTCAATTGTGACAGTGGGTCTAATCTTTCTGTCACCGGATCATCAGAGACCAGACGTACGACTGAAGTTGCATTTAGAAACCCTGTGGAAGTCCTGACGTGTGGACCTATGTGGGAATTGTGAAAGTCCAATGGGCAATTCTCCTGCTCCCTTAAGTGGATGCCAAGTAATCATGTTTTAAAGAAAATACTGCTGACACTGCAGATCTGATACAAAGGCAGAAAGTGCTCAAAAATACTCGGCAGAGCAGGCAGCTCTGGGAAGCTAGAAAAGTTTGGGATTGGTGACCTTAACTCTGTTTCTTGTCACTCCAATGGGAAGCTGTGACTGAATGAGATTTACATACAACTTCACTGAACTGTACAAAGATCTGTTTTAACAAAAAAATACAAGAAAGGACACTGATTAAAAATGGCTGCAACAAGTCACCTGATGTCTGATACTGCAAGTTTAACTCTTTTCTGGAAGGCTTCTATATGAATTGCACTGCAGACCCTGTTGCATGGAATTTTCCACCTGGGAGTATAACGGCTTACTTCAAACATCGACTCCCTTAAAATGTAAGCATTAAAAATACAAAGTGCTGGACTTTTATCAGCTCTAGTTCTATCAGGACAATGGGAACTGCTCACCAACCACATACTCCCCTGTGGAGGATGAAATAACCCCATCTTCTGTTGATTTCCATCTTGAAATATGCCAAAAGTTTCAAAGATGAAAAGATTTTTAAAAGGGATTTCTTGGTCTGCAGCAATCACTGCAAGACATGCTAATTTAATCCCTTTCCAGGAATATACAGACAGGAGGAGAAGAAATAAACATCAGTCATCCAAAAACACTGCAGAAAGAGAGCAGTAAAAATCTCTAATTCTCTCTCTGAATTGTCTCTTTAACAAAGTGAAGACGTGAACCAAGTCAACTTCAGGATTCTACTGGAAACTAACTAACTTCAAATGACCGCAACGCTCAACAATCTACACCTCAAAGACAAGCAAAAGTCTTAATCATATATTCTTTTCATTTAATTGGACTCTAACTTTCTTATTTCTGATATGTGTGCGTGCGTGCGTGCCTGCGCGTGCATGCACATGCGTCTGTGCATGCGTGCATGCATGCATGTCTGTGCATGCCTGCACGCGCCTGTGCACGCATGCAGTATGTGTGTGAGATTTCTTTATTATTTCTCTCAGGTTTAGTAACTAATAGATTTACTCTTTCTTCCTCTTAAGAACAAAGAACAATGTAAAGTACAGCACAGGAACAGGCCCTTCGGCTCTCCAAGCCTTCGCCGATCATGATGCCTGCCTAAACTAAAACCATATGCACTTACGGAGTCCGTATCCTTCCATTCCCATCCTCTTCATGTATTTGTCTAGTTACCCCTTAAATGACGCTATCATACCTGCTCCCACCACCTCCCTGGGTAATGCGTTCCAGACATTCACCATCCTCTGTGTAAAAAACTTGCCTCGCACATCTCCTCTAAACCTTTCCCCACATATCTTAAACCTATGTTCCCGAGTACTTGACTTTTCTACCCTAGGAAAGAGCATCTGACTACCCACTCTGTCCATGCCATTCATAATCTTGTAAACCTCTATCAGATCACCTCTCAACCTCCATCGTTCCAGTGAGAACAAACCGAGTTTATCCAACCTCTCCTCATAGCTAATACCCCCCAGACCAGCCAACATTCTGGTAAACCTCTTCTGTAGCCTCTCCAAAGCATCCACATCCTTCTGGTAGTGTGGCGACCAGAATTGTACACAATATTCTAAATGAGGCCTAACTAAGGTTTGTACAGCTTATGACCCTGCCAATTTTTATACTCAATGCCCCGACTGATGAAGGCAAGCATGCAGTATGCCTTCTTGATTACCTTATTCCCCTGGGTTGCCACTTTCAGGGATCGGTGGACATTCATGCCCAGATCTCTCTGCCTGTCAATACTCCTGAAGCTTCTACCATTTACTGTATAATTATTACATGCATTGGACCTTCCAAAACGCATTATCTCTACACTTGTCTGGATGAAACTCCATCTGCCATTTCAAGTCTCCAACCGGTCTATATCTTGCTATATCCACTGACAATCCTCTTCACTATCCCCAATTCCACCAGGAACCAAGAAAACCTGGTTTGATTAGATCCTTATTAATAACTAGATACATTTGGATTTGAAAAGCCATTTACAAGGAAAATAAACTTTAAAATCCCTGTTGCGACCAACCAAGGGGGCTGAATAGAAGGGGAGCCAGTTTACTCCTCCTCACCCGGTGATAACATTTTCTCTGGACAACAGGCTGGCCCACTGGCTACTTCCCAACATTTCCTAACTGTACTTAAATGTAAAATGACAGTCCGCTTGACCTTACCCTTCGTAAGCCTTTTTGTGCCTTAAAAAAACAAATGTGGTGTCAGCATTAACCCGAAAAGGGATGCAATTGCAAGGTTTGCACCGCTTTTCCAAATCTGTGGCCGTAGCCTTATTCCAATGATTCAAGCGATGTTAAAGATCCCATGACATGATCCAAAGAACCTGTGTCTTGATCAGCCTTGCTGGGGAAAAAGCAAATTGGTACAAAGCCCTCGACATTACCACTCCCAGAGACAGGGAGGTGCTAAAAGCTTTAAAATGGGGAATGCATCACTAACTTGCATTGTTTTTAAGGCAAGTATCATGCTGCATGGGTAGCTTGCTGTTGACACTTCATCAGCATATTTAAATCATGCTCCCATGTGATGTGATTTAATTTTAAAGGGGTTTTCCTAGGGCTCAGCAGGAAACACAGCAATGAAATGGAAGGAGGGGTTGCCAGTTCCAGAAGATATGCACTTCTTACATCACTCCTCAAGAGCCAGGAGGAGCAGGAGATCACTTGCAGCCCTCAGCTTCCCTCCTTTGCTGTGATCAACTACCTTAGCCTCCCATCCCACCCCCACAAATGCCGGAAGACTGTTGTTGATTTTTCTGCCTGGCCGCTGCCAAGGCATCTATTAACCAGGCTGCTAGGAGATAAACAGTTGGAAAAATGTAAATGAGGTCTTGGCATTAGGTTCGGCAGGACTTCCCTGTCCCCAGCCTGACCAGGGTTTTCCTGTACTACCGTGCTTCTCCGCGCTTTCCCCACAAACGTCAAGCTCATGATCTCAGAGAAATCTATCGGAAAAGGACTGTTTTGTAACTGCATGAGGCTCCAGCTTCTGGCCAACAGGCAGTGCTGTCGAGCACTTTCTCCATTTCCTCAAGAGGAACACTGCCAGCCATGTTGGTCTCCATTGTGTGAGATGTCACTCAATTTGTGAAACTTTTAACTGTTTATTTAATATGTTTCTCGTTTTTCCCTCAGAGAGACCTCTTCCCCCACACCTCAGCCATTACCGTGGTCTTTGGGTGAAATTTTCCTGAATATCAACAAAGGCGCTAACAGGTGGGAAAAGCAGTGTTGAAGCCATTGGCACCAACAGAAGCTTTCTTCGCCATATCATTCGGGAGATAGTGCAAAACATTTGAAGGGGCAGATTCTATGACGTCAAGCTGGCTCTGATTGAGCTCGCACTGCGAGTTTTTTGAAGATCAGGGTACCATTTTTAAAGGCAACCCCAGTGCATAACTATTAACCAGGAAACTCCCCCCCGCCCCTGGCAATGCCTGAGTGTCCCCTCCTGAGTGAGGCATTCACCTGGGCGACTTTGGGAAGTCTGCCTGCCAGTTGCATGCCCTGTAAGATCAGTTATAATTCACGCCGGTCTGTCCTCACACCAGAGTGAATGAATTCTATTACAACGGGGATGCTTCAGGCGTAAAGACCTGATAATTAGATGTAAACAGATGTCCCTGACTTTGAACGTCAGAAATCACACTATGTCACTAGTGACAGATGGGGAGAATCACGTCATGCTGTTACGTCAGCGTGAAACGCAATACAGATATCCCATGAGACTTTCCGCTCCTGTCGCTGATCCCACCTGCCAAAATTGAGCGCGCAAAATCCTCCCTTACCCTTTGTCTTCGGTTTTGCCCCTTAACCTTGCTTGCTACGTCAATATATACAGCTTAATCTTCTCTTTGGAAATACATAGAACAAAATGTTAGTGGCAATATCAGCAGCAAAAACAGTTTCTGAAGGCAATGCAGAGGTAATTATAAAGACATCATATAATGTACAATGCTAATAATTCTCTGAAACCCTAACCTGAATATTAAATAAACCCGAGCTGAAGCAATAACCCTGACTTCTAACCGAACACTAACCCCCCAGTTCTAAGCCCAACCCTAACTTGAGTCAGGTGCATGATGTAGAAAGGTTGCAGTGCCAACGTTCAAAATGGCATTATTACAGAGCAGATTCAAAGCCAAAACACTGTGACCAAATAATATCCCCTAATGTCTTGATGTTCCTATTTGAAATAATGAATAGCCAAGATCTTCCTGTTCCAAATAAATAGGCATTACGCTACCCCTACAATTCACATTAATTGAATTTCTGTTACTCCATTATAATTTTTTACCGTGCGGAACTTTGAGGCGGTTTTGTCATATCAGGAATATTAAAAATAACACAAAGGAATATATAAAGATCTGTTCCACCTATGGTTCACACCACAGGAGACTGACGATTATTGCCAAACATCTAACAGGACAAGCAGGGTCACCATACCAGTGAGAATTGAAATCTATTTAATGTAATCTGCAGCTTTTTGTCATGATGAGTAATCTAATGTTTTAGCAGCTGATTGATCAAGGATAGTTATCATAAACTAAAGTTAGGCCATCCAGAGAATATAACAGAACTCTTGCAATGCAATTCTACTCCACAAAGTCACAGTAGCTGAAGACAAGTTCAAATAACAATTTAAAATAGCCAAGCACAAAAAACATACAAAGAGTTGTGCTGTGGAAATCAGGTACTGTAGTGGAATGTGATGGGACAAAAATACAATCCCACAAATTCATTGCATTGCACGGTAGCACAGTGGTTAGCACTGCTGCTTCACAGCTCCAGGGTCCTGGGTTTGATTCCCGGCTCGGGTCACTGTCTGTGTGGAGTTTGCACATTCTCCTCGTGTCTGCGTGGGTTTCCTCCGGGTGCTCCGGTTTCCTCCCACAGTCCAAAGATGTGCGGGTTAGGTTGATTGGCCAGGTTAAAAATTGCCCCTTAGAGTCCTGGGATGCGTAGGTTAGAGGGATTAGCGGGTAAATGTGTGGGGGAAGGGCCTGGGTGGGATTGTGGTCGGTGCAGACTCGATGGGCCGAATGGCCTCCTTCTGCACTGTAGGGTTTCTATGATTTCTAAATGTTCATGTACAGTAAATAAATGTACAGGTGCTGCACGTTCTCTGCATGGCTTCAGCCATTTCAGGAAGGTTTTAAATTTGAATCGCATGTGCTCCAGGTGATATGTATTTTACTGAGACATTGGGCAGAACTTACCAGCGTCACTGTGAACTGCGGCAAGCGTGGAAAAACCAATTTCCCGCTGGGATTAAATGACGGTAGAATCGAGCACTCCCACCTGTCATGGGGCAGGGTCAACCATTCCCGCTAGAAGCCGTTTGAAACCACTTGGCATCCAATTCATGGGATGCAGATGAAGACCCAATTGGAATCATGCCCCCTGTCCAATCATGTGTTGGACCAATATTACTCTAATCCAGGACATGTCTGGACCAACGTGACACGGAGATGTCAGGTGTCACCTGGAAGACGCTCTGGAGTATTCTATGGATAATGAAAGGTAGAGGCCTCCAGCAACTGTGGACCCTGGAACACCACATGCAGCAATAGGTGGGTGGAGCACCAACCACATGGATCTTCTCCGTCCAGGAGCAGCAGCTGGCCAACTGCATGAGGTACTGTTGGGTGGCCATGGTCTGTGGTGGAGGGTGGGGTGTATGGGAAGCCAAGTGTTTTATTCTATTTTTTCTTTATAATTTTTATTAGATTTTCTACAATGTATTTGTACTAACATTTTCTCACGGAATAAATCATGCTGCGTTTTCACGTTTTACTTGTGCTGGGGCATGTTACAATGTTACAACATGCTGAGATGTGCTACGTACATTCACAGCCCGTGATCAGCAAACCTCAGTCGACACCACTAATTCATGGACAGTGCATGATGCGAGGTCAGAACCAATTAGTGTCAGCCATCTCTGCAAATGTGTTTAATTAACCAATGAATGGGAATAGGTGTTCCCTGAAATAAATGATAACGACTGTGAGAGAGAGAATAGAAGACTGTAAACATCAAGCAAGGAATAAGGAACTCCTAATAAATGGGTTTCCTCCGGGTGCTCCGCTTTCCTCCCACAATCCAAAGATGTGCGAGTTAGGTTGATTGGCCATGATAAATTGCCCATAGTGTCCCGGGTTGCATAGATTAGAGGGATTAACGGGGCAAATGTGTGCGGTTGTGGGGATAGGGCCGGTGGTGGGATTGTTGTCGGTGCAGGCTTGATAGGCTGAATGGCCTCCTTCTGCACTGTAGGGTTTCTATGATTCTTTCTATAATAAACTCATACGCTTGTACCAGACACGAGGTGTCAGCGAATTCTTGAACCTAACAGGTGGCGGTTAAATTTAGATGTGGACAGAGGAATGAAGAGGTGGGGCTGGTGTGGAGGCCTGGGAGGTTGGGGGTGGTAGGGAAAAAGACAGAGATATTGCAAAGGGCACGAGTTGGTATGGAGCAAGAGGGTGGGAAGGGAATGCTGGCGGTAGGGGGAGGGGGGAGGCACCCCTGCCATGGAGTTGGAAGTTACACCCACTGTTAAACATACATCAAATCACCTGTCACAAGAAATATAGTTCTCAACAATGAGTGCGAATAAAATTCCAGCTATTTGTTATGTTAGATTGGCTGATTTTGCAATGCAATTGGTGGCATGTCCATCTCAGAAAAGGATATCCATCCCGCTAGATAATGAAATATTTACTGAGAAAGTAGGGTGAAGGGTTAGGAGAAATTCCTTTACTCAGGCTAAGTGAAGCAACAGATCTTTTACTGTCGGAAGTGGCGAAGCAGAGAACATTGCTTCATTTAAGGAAAAGCTGAACGAATATTGGAAGCAATACAGGAGCATAGTGGCGGGATAAGGAAGTGGGATTTGTTTTGGATTGCTCGAGGCAAAAAGGCTTCCTCCTACGCTTTAAATTTTAATTTTGTAGATTTGATCAAAATTCAAACTTGGACTAGGAAATTAGTTACCTGAAAGAGGGTGAATTCAGGAGGATTGGCAAGAGTTTGCATCTCGTCATAACTGAATTTTGTACTTTTAAGCACTTAAAGATATAAAATCAGATTCAAAAATGTAACTTCTGTTTCATTTGAAATGATCTCACTGTCCGAATATAAAATGTATGCTGACTGTAATCCTCTAACATTACCTTCTTCAGACCAGATGGCAGACCAGACATCTGAAAGCAAGCAATTAATCTGAAACTGTTTGATGTGGAGGCAAACACCTGGATGGAAAGGTGTGTGGCTGACAGGATCAATGACATGGTGCAAATCCGACAATCCCCAGAATAAATACCATCTCGGAGCCAAAATAAATCAGTGCAAAATTGCAGGGTTTCTGTCACTTTGTTTTGCACGGGCAGCCTGATAGTTAACAATCGCTCTTGTACACTTAAAAAAAATACAAAATCCTTCAACTCAAATCCCATGCATCAGGAACAATGAACAGAATATATACTTACTTCCCCTTGATTTTCTGCATGTTTTCTAACAGGATGTTATGGAGGTCGGAGGTCTTGCATGTCAGCTCAGCCAGCAGCTCACCAAAGTATCGGGGATCCAATTTCTCAACGTTAGAACTCTCATAATCCATGGCACTCTTTATCTAGTGTCAGAAAAAAATTCATTACCCAGTTGGCATGTTATCCCGAGTCATAATCATGTATTGCTTACAGCATGGAAGCAAACTAAAACAAGGGGGTCCAGATTTTGATGTTCCAATATGGAGATGTTGGGAGATCTCGGCGAATGCCGAGATGTTGATTGCGACGGAGAACTGGACCAGCATTGCAACTGTTGGCATGCGCACTTGCACCAAAAACAACAAGCTGCAGTTTGCCTCAATGGGCTCCAGAGGAGGATACAATGATGATCTGTAAGGTGTCAGGGGCCTATAACCCAACAATTTGGGCTGACTTCCCACAAGTTACGCTGATGTTCACTCTTTTGTTTTCAGTTCGCGAGTTGCCATGGTATAAATCAATTAGGCCCTCACCCTAAAGGCTTCTAGACAAATACAACCAAACATGCAAAATATTTTCAAACAACAGGATACATTGCAATGAGAACCTCCCAATGTGTCAGAAATAATTTTGAACGTTAATTTTTCATTTCTTAAAATCACATTGGAAGGAACTCTATAAAACAAAGACACATTAACCAGATGAAGGTTCTGAGAATTAGGAGAGGATGCAGCCAATGCCACATGGTCTTTAAACTGAATTAAATATTCTCAATGCGCTGATATAATTTTGTACAACTCTCGGCCTTTTGGCTAAGATCAAGCATCAGATCAAGTTCAAGTTGGGATGCAATGCCTTATCTTGTCAGCTTGGATCTGATTTGTCTCCCTTGCGAGGACCTTGAATTGAATTCAATTGGAATTTGAATTTGGTATTTGGAGCAAGCCAGGAATGGATTCGAGTTTGCCCGAAGCATTGGTTTTGTAACTTGCTGAATGGAGCAACAACATTATTTTAAAAACAATTTTGTACATCTGCCTCCCGACATTCATAATCCAGATTCAACTTCCTAGATTATCTCAGGAGAATGTCTGAAACAGAGGCTGGATTCTTCATTTGACTTCTTCCAAAACCTCTCTCAGCACTCCAGCATCTGT
Source organism: Mustelus asterias (assembly GCF_964213995.1). Lineage (NCBI taxonomy): Eukaryota > Metazoa > Chordata > Chondrichthyes > Carcharhiniformes > Triakidae > Mustelus > Mustelus asterias. Next base: position 112,811,685 of record NC_135804.1, read on the forward strand.
AGATGCTTTAAGCGTACAGTAGTTGGAGCTAATGCTGAGCTTATGAGTGTTAACGGAGGAAATACTAGCCGCGATTCTCCCAAAAAAGTTCTAAGTGTTGAATTTGTGGAAGAACTGGTGTAAATCACGCTGTTTTTCTCAGTGAGACTTCAGACAAGAATCTCCCGCACTCTGTGACCTCTGCATTGCACAACCAGAAATATCACAAAAAGCTCAGGGGCCTATTCACGTCGGAGGCAGACAGTTCCGGAACTCTGCGCATGCGCAGTGGCCCCAATCTGTCAGCCTGCAGTTTGCTTGCTAGCTTGATCACTGGCCAGCCCAGGACCCCCGCAGCGCTGCCCCTCCACACACCTCAATTGCGGCCCCCACGACTATTCTCGGGCCAGCCCCGAACCGCCATCCTATCCCAGAGCACCCCGATCTCCAGGTACCCCCCCTTTCAAGCAATGATGATTCCCCCACACCTCTGCTCCAGGAGGCAGATCCCTAGGTCCCACTCCCCAGCTGGCCCCATCTCCTAGGCCCCAACCCCTTGGCACTGCCCCATGCCCGATGGGCAGTGCCAAGGTGCCCCTGGGCACAGGCACAGGCTGGCATTGCCATTGTGCTAGAGTTCAGTCCCGGGCCCGCTAATTACATTTAAATTGTATTTTAAAGGCTATTTAAATATTTGCCCCATCTCCCAGCTGATTTTCAATGCTGCACAGGCGCCACCAGAAACCCGGGCCTGGAGGCACAATCATGGCACGAACGCTCGCGGGAATCCTGCGAATCGGCCGACACGCGATTCTCCTGGCCCGCTGTGTTACAGGCTAGATCTTAATACCTTTGCTGTGTTGACAGTGGAGGAAGAAGTTGAAATTTTTACAGCAGCCAAGGAACCAAATAAATTTGTTTATCTCATTGCAGTCTGTGCAAACTTCGCTGCTGAGGCCAAAATCAGAGCCCAGGATGTTTTTGACAATAACTTAACAGAGACAGTTACTGGAATAGGACGAGTCCATAAGCACACTTGAGGTTGTCAAGGCAAGCAAGTCCAGTGACACCAGCTCATATTTCAAGCATTATGGCTGTTGTTGAAGGGGTTTGGTTGGAACTCTTGGGCTTCGTGCAAGTGGGGAAAAAAGGATGTATTTTAAGAAGTGGACCTTGCAGTCAGTGTGATGAGTGCTATTTTAATACCAGCAGTAACCCATCAAATTTAATGGATGGACAGTTCTGAGCCATGGGCCAACAATATCCTGCTCCAAGACTATGTAGCACTAAGGGGCATGATTACAGGATCAGCTTTACTAATCATATTCTTCATACATACTCAATTACGGAAATCCCTTTATTTGACCTGTGGGAGTGGGAAAATTGGCTTTCTCTATCAGTCATGTGGGACAGAGGTTTGGGAACATTTGTAGGGTGGGACGGGGAGAGGGGGGAACGGAGATGGGAACACCTTCAGCAGCAATTTCCACAACTGTTCTTGTGGGGTCCAGAAGAGAACTCCTACTTTCCTGGCTCCACAACAAGTTGTTTTTTAAAAAAAACTTACCTTGGAGAGTCTTCACTTTGGATTGGACAGCTTTTACTGATCAGACAGATCACCCGTTGGCTGTAAAAATGGCTTTTGGGGCCCTATCTACATTTGGAAATATTAGCATAAATTGATGAGGGCCCTGTGTCAATCAGACCGGTGAAAGTCAGTCCCAGGATTCAGACAGCTACAGGGGACAAGAGCAAAGCTTAACAGACCACTTTCATTGCAATTCCACTATCGCCTGGTTTCCATGCACCCCTTCCCCTTTTTTTTACTTGCCAAATATGTACGGCTGTATGCAGAATAGCTACGAGGAAAATATCATAGCATTTTTGGCCCTTGGCTCATGCTTATCTTTTCATGAAGACACTGTCCCTTTTAAGCTGGGCAGAGAGAACTGAAACAAACACGAGTCTTCAAGCATGGGCGATGCCACAGTACAGGGAGGTAACCTGTATTTTCTAGTCCAGAAGCCTTCAGTTTGGCATCCAAACTGGCAAAGAATGCCAATTAACTTATACAGAGTTGTTCACTCATGGGTTTGAGAAAGCTATCAGCAAAAGCGCCATAAAATGTAAAAATACACTAACTGTGAATATCACGTGTATTTTTATGCTATTTCTTCGGTAAAATGTAGGATATGTAGGGACAGAATACAGGAAAATATGTACACCAAATTGATGCAGGCGCCGGCATGCATTAATCATCGCACAGGAGGAGAGCACAGTTGAGGAAATATGGCAGGGTGGGGAACAGTTCTGCTTGCCAGCTTAACTTTCATCATTGCGTTTTCTTCCACCTTATTCGTAAAATCTCCTGCATTATAAAAGAGTAGGGTGGCTTCACCATCAGCGATGTCTCAGAACATCCCCAAACCACAACCTAGAATGCAACCTTCAATGGACTCATATTACTGTTCAAGATCACTTAAAGTTTGGTCTGGTTCCCAGTTTCATGGGCTTGGTTTGTTTTCATACCAGTTTAATCCAGTATTAACTCAATTTATATAACTGAAAAATATGGTTGGAATATATGGGGCAGTGCATTAATATTGCTGTCTGGAGCCATTATCTGAACTGGGTGCTGCTTGATCCTGCATTGCTTCACATTTAAATAAACTATTTAGTAATAAATTGAGCGCGGATCTTAATATTCCACCCGGCATGACTGCATGACTGGGATACTACTGCCAACTTTTGCTAAACTTATTCAACTGACATTCTGTTGAACTAGATTGGTAACATTTCAACTGAAATATTTCCAAAGGTTAAAAACAAACTTACACGCAGAAACAATAAACAAACCAATAAATGGGGCGTGCACCATTTTGTTTAATGTGAGAAGCTGAGCTGAGGGCCTATGACCTATAGCATCGGCTATAAACAAGCTTGTAAAGAATGAGAGAAAGAAATCACAAAGTAACTGGATGATCTCAAGCTTGATTTTTAAAAGCCTTAATATGAGAAAAAGAAGGCAAAGGTAAGAAGAGTTCACTAATTGGGAGGTAGAATGCTGCAAAAGGACAATGAGTCATGATTTGAGCACACTGAAGGCAAGGAGCACGTGGGATACTCTTTGTTCTGTTTAGTTCAGAAAACAATGATAAGATCAAGAGCGAGACACACAAATAAAAAGAGAATGCAAATCATGAAGGACTGAAGTGGGAAAAGCTACACCTGTTATGTAATAAGGTCTTTCTTCTATCCTTCCCAATATGTATACCTGAGGAGATCTCCCAACGTGGGATTACTATTCAATTCCAAGATAAACTTAGTTTTATAATGCAGCTTTTGGTTACATATTTAATAAGGAAGGCAATACGGACACCCATTTGAGGTCAGAAAGACCAAGGCCTGAATTCTACACGTCCTTGGTGAGCTTCGAGGCCGGGAGCATGGAATTGCAAGGAGGGGATTCCCTCCGAGATCCCACCTGCCCCATCCAGGATGCGGTTTTACAGTGGGGCGGGCAGTGCCTTGGATGCAAATCCCACCCTTACCCTGAGTAAGGCCTTCAAGAGGCCACTTAATGGCGTTTTCCCACCGCTCTCAATTTGTAGGCTGATGGACACTGGATAGGTCTGGGGGAAGGGGAAATAAAAAAATTTTAAATCCTAAATCTTGGGTGAGTAGTCATGAACTATTTTCATAAATGGCTACCATTGCTGATCAACCGTCTTTACTGCTAAACTCCTTTTCGCAGCGCACTCCAGCCAATTCCCCCCTCATTTCTTTGTAATTACCCTTATTTAAGTTTAGCACAGTTGTTTCTGACCCTTATTTCTCACTCTCAAACTGAATGTTAAATTCTATCATGTTATGCTCACTGTTACCTCGGGGATTCTTTACTCTGAGCTGGTTTATTAAACCTGCCTCATTACACACTACTAGATCCAAAATAGCCTGATCCCTTATTGCATCCACAACATGTTGTTCTACAAAACTGTCCCGAATATACTCTATGAATTTTTCCTCATGGCTACCTCTACTAATTTGATTTTCCCAATCCAAATGAAGATAAAGTCACCAATGATTAATGTGCTGCCTTTTTTTACATCGCCTGATTTCCTCTCCAACCTAAAGTATACTACCGTTAGGGGCCAAAAGACTACTCCGTCCAGTGTTTTCTTCCCCATGTTACTTCCTACTTCCATTCATATGGATGCTACGTCTTCCAATCCAAGATTATTTATTGCTATTTTAGTTATTCCATCTCGTGCTTACAAAGCCACCCCACCACCCTTTCCCTTCTGCCTGCCCTTACAAAAGTTATATACCCCTGAATATTTAGTTCCCAGTTTTTATCTCCTTGTAACCATGTCTCTGTAATGGCTATAAGATCATACCCATTAATCTCAATTGAGGCGTAAGTTCATGTAGTTTGTGCCAAATGCTAGGTGCATTTAAGGAAAGAGCCATTAATTTAGCCTGTTTATCATTTTCCCCCTTTGGCCTGATTTGCTGCTGTCTTTTAATGTTTGTACACTCTGTCCCTTCCTGTCACACTCTGGGTATCATTACCTAAATAGCTGCAATGCTGCCATATCCTTTGCTTTGTAAGTCCATGTATCCCCTCTCTGGAACCATCCCCCCCTCCCCTCAGCCCTTCTGAAAGTCAATCAGGAGCAAGAACCCTCTGAAACCACGGGCACAGTTCAATTGTAGTCAATTAGTGTAAAATAAACTAAAGTAGCTCAGTCTTAAAGCATAAAGTCTTTTGCAATCAGAAGGAAGTTGCTGATTTTGGAATTGAACTGTGCAAAAAAGCAATGGATAATGAAGATGAATGGGAACAGAACAGAAAATAAAAAGCATTAGCAAAGTTAAATTATTAACTGCAGCAAAGATAAGATCATTTAACAGGCATTTGGGTTGCCCCACGCAAAGCCTGGATGAAAGTATTTAGAATGTCAATTTGTTCAGAACTTAATAGTGCCTCTCAAAAGCGTACAGAAAGTTTAATCAGTGACATCCATACAGCTTTCCAGCACTGAACGCTGACAGGCCTTATACTGCTTTTACAAAGAAAGCCCCTCTATCTGTTAAGGAGGTAGGTTTTATATTGACTGCAACTAAATGAGAAGAATCCCCAGTCCTACTTCCCTAGGTCAGTCAGAACCCTCCACCGTCTCCCGTCCTGATCAAGGGGTGGCACTGATTTGGAAAGTTTAATACAGGCAAGGTAACTAATGGAATGGAAAGGCCAAACAACATCAACAAGCACTCATTCTCAAATATTTACTTCAATTTCCCATCGGTTAATCAAAAGTAATGCTTCAGATTCAGCAATCACTATAAAGTTAATAACTGGTTACCTAATAACCAACAACAGGGAATACCTACTGAAATAAATTCCGTTAGTACCTTTTGAAAAGAGAAAAAAAAACTGGTTCTTTAAATGGACCAAATTTTATGTACTGTATCATATGGGCTGGAAGGTCTTTACCTTCAACACTTTCTTGTGCACCAAAGGAGGAACAAGTTCAGAATAATGTTCAATATAGATGTGATTGTTTGCTCTTTCCCCATTGCTACTGAATTGGTACAAATCTGTGGTGTTTTCAAGCTTCCTTTGCACAAATCCACATCTTCCATTTCAGGTGTAGAACTTAACTCACTGCTGTTGGGGTTTTGAGTTTAATTATCTCCAAGAAATTTAGCAATTAGCAACAGAGCAAGCACTGTGTTATTAAGCACTGTTTTAACTTGTTAAGTAACATTCCGGCACAACTCTCAAATACGGAAATGGCTTATCACCTGATTGAAATAAATACAGTACTTTTTAAAAGTACAAAGTAAAACTGTGCAAATTCTGTTAACATAAAGGGATAGGGGGTTTTAGTTCAGACAGGCAGCGTGGTCAGTGCAGGCTTGGAGGGAGGGCTAAAGGGCCTGTTCCTGTGCTGTAATTTTCTTTGTTCTAATTTGGTTAAAATGTTTCTGACAAGCCTTGTTCCCATATTTCAGATGTTTGTAGCAAACAAGGCCAGTCAATCAGGATTCTAGCAACATGCAAAATCAGCGAAAGGCGTTGCCTTTGATTTACTGTTGAATGCTTTAACCTTTTTCACAGGTGGTGCTGACTGCAGGAATGATATAACTTGACAGAAGCAACATGATTCATGAGCAAAGTAACGAGATTTTTGCTGAATGTGCGACTTCTTTTAAGACTTTGTAGGATGTGAGTGCAGCTCATCCCTAATTGCTCTTGAGAATTTGTTTCAATTATATGAGCATTCAAACTTTTCAATGCAAAAACACTTTGGGTGCGTAATCAGCATTACACAATTTACAGTGTACGTAGCGGTCTACAAAAAATATATCTGCATTTATACTCGAAACAGCAAATTCTCATGTTTGAATCATAAAATCATAGAATCCCTACAGTGCAGAAGAAGGAGGCTGTTTGTTCCATCAAGTCTGCACCGCCCACAATCCCATCCAAGCCCCATCCCCTTAACCCCATCTATTTATCCTGCTAGTCCCCTCACACTAAGAGGTAATTTAGCATGGCCAATCAACCTAACCTGTACATCTTTGGAGTGTGGGAGGGAATCGGAGTACCGGGAGGAAACCCACGCAGACACGGGGAGAACGTGCAAACTCCACACAGACAGTGATCGAAGGCTGGAATTGAACCCGGGTCCCTGATGCTATGAGGCAGCCGTGCTAACCACTGTGCCATTTACCTGGTTCTCAACCTGTACTTGGGGAATAAAATGATTTTGATCGATAATGATTCATGTCAAGGCGTTTCACAGGAACATTACAAAATGAAGTATGGCATGGAGTCACATGAGGATCTCCTTGGTCAGGTGAACAAATCTTGGTCAAAGAGGAAGGTTTTTAAGGAGTGTCTTAAAGGAGGAGAGCGAGATAGAGAGGTGTAGGGTGCGTATTCAAGAACTTGACCCTCAGTAATTGAAAGCACAGACACAAATAGTGAAGCAGTTATAATTGGGAATGCACGAGAAGCCGAAATTAGAGAAGCACAGGTATCTCAAAGGTTTGTGAGGCTGGAGGAAATTACAGAACAGGGAGGGCTGTGACCATGGAGAGATTTGTGAACAAGCAGCAGAATGAAAAAAATCAAATTCTTCAAAAAAGCTTTGTGCTTCTGCTTCCCAAATTGTCCTATTTAAATAGAAATGATAATATGAAATCAGGGGGAGCAGTTACAGTTTCCGCCCCGTTTTCAGCAGCCAAGAAACACAATGAGAGCAGAGGATTGAAGGGGGAGTCCCAAAACGGTTTTCACACTGGTGGGATTTCGCTGTCAATCGAACCTGCCCCCAGCCAATGATGTAATGGGGTTCCCGTCATGAAAGCTCAGGAACTCCATTAGCATATATTTACATATCAATAGCAGGCATCCCTGCTGGAGTCTCCTCCCTGTCCCCGCCGGCATAGTGGCAGGGTTTACAACTGGGGACCAAGCAAACAGGTAGTTACAGCCCCTGGGGGAGGAGGGTCATGGCCGGGTAGTACTTGGGAACTGACGGCACCGCCCACCACGTTGGCTATGTGGGGGCTTCTGACAGGGTGGTTTGAAGTGTGGTTTTCTTGGGGAAGGGGGTCCCTGAGTCCGTGGTGGGGAGGAGGGGCGTTCCCTGAGTCCGTGGGATATTTGTGATTCTTTCGTTATTCTTTTTGTTCTCAGATTGGGGGCACCCTTTAAAAAAAAAAGAGTGGCCCGATCGGTGAGGGGCTGAGGTTGCTGGCAGGGCAGGCTCATTCAGAGCCTGTCCACCCAGCGTGATGTCTGGGGACCCACCTCCAGGATTTCATTTGACAATGCATCAAAACATCTGGCAGGAAAAGCCAGCAGTGTGGCTGGTGGGGTACACTCCACTTTTCCTGTCTGAGTTGACACAGTGGGCCCGATTTTACCATTGCGTCGCGCCCGAATGTGGTAAAGTCGGGTGCGAGGCCATTAACGCGATCCGCGCCCCCGACCGGCAGATTGCCACTTTACCGAAACCCGGGAATGGCGGCGATTCGTGCCCAAAACGGGCGCAACAGCGATTTAAATGCATTTGCATGCATTTAAATTGAATTAATGAACTGCCCGCCCAACTTTATCAGCATTTCCCCCTTTACCGCTGCGTTTGCCAATCGGAACCGCGCCGTAATGGACCTGCTAAATAAAAGTCTGAATCGGGTGCTCCAGCTGTTGAAGAGTGCGTTCAGTGCTTCCAACGGCTCTCTGACTCAGATCGATGGTGGGGGGAGGGAGGGAGGTGGATCAGATCATTGTCTGGTCGGGGGAGGGCGGGGGGGAGGGGAGTGAGGCCAGATCGTTGTCTGATTTTGGGGGTGGGGGAGGAGGAGGAGGCGGGTCAGATGTATCTCTGGTGGGGGAGGGGGAGGGCCGATCGTTGTCTGGTGGGGAGGGAGGAGGAGGCGGGTCAGATGTTCCTCTGGGGTGGGGGGGGGGGGGAGGGAGATGTGAGACTAGACCATTCTCTGAGAAGGGGGGAATGAGTGAGGCCAGATTCTTGTCTGGGAGGGGGGGGGGGCATGAGTGAGGCCAGACCATTCTCTGGTGGGGGGGGGGGGGGGGGGAGGGGGATGAGCGAGGCCAGATTGTTGTCTGGGGGGGGGGGGGGGGCGGTGAGTGAGGCCAGACCGTTCTCTGGGGGCTGGGGGGAAGTGAGGCCAGATCGTTGTTGGGGGGGGGGGTGGGGGAAGTGAGGCCAGATCATTGTGAGAGGGGTGAGGGAGGTGGGGGGGGTGGGGAGGAGGGAGGCCCGATCGCTCACTGGTAGAGGGGGGGTGCAGATGGATCTCTGGTGGGGGGAGCGGGGGCAGGGGGAAGACCGGGGGGGCAGAAGTGGCAATCGGTCTGGGTAGTGGGGAGGTGGATAAGGGGGACAGTGATGTGTGTGGGTAGTGGTGGTGGATAAGGGGGACAGTTATGTGTGTGGGGGCCATTGCTCCCGCTTGTCGCTCTCGGGCCGCTTTCTCCGCCTTCTGTGGCTCGGGAGTGATCTGACATGGCACGCTTTTTCAAATTCTTTTCCAACTGCGCATGCGCAGTTCAGAGCTCCAATCGTTTCGGCTGCGTTAAGCCCCGCCCACAGTGCGAATGGGACTGGAGATGTTTTTTTCAGGCTGAGTGCGTATGGGGGCGCCTGAAAGCAGATTCCCAAGTCGGATCTGCATTACGCCCAGATTCAGCACGTAGAATGAAAATGGTAAAATCGGGCCCAGAATGTTAAAAAAAATTGCGCCCAAGCTATTTGATAAAAGTGCGCATAAGCGTAGCCTTAATCCTGGGTCTGAATTTCCAGCTGATCTACAATGTTGGCGTCACTTACTTTCAGCATATTTTGTCTCATCTAAATATGAGCCATCAATGAACATTATTTTTATTGCAATTATGCAAGGACTAACATATTTATCCACGAGCTAAAGCAAGATGAATAGGGGAAGCCTGCATGGGAAAGGGAGGATAAGGAGCAGGAACTAATCAAACCAAAACAGACATGCATCCTTCACAGGAAGACCTGTTTTTAACTCCATGAATTGGAGAGTAATGCAAGCTCTAGGAGGACGACATAATCAGAATTATAAAGGTTTGCCAATAAAAAATGTCACTTAAAGTCATTCATCAGGCTATGTAAAAGCCAATAATTGTAACTTTGGTTTTAGTGCTTAGCTCTTGAAATCTAGTTTTTAACATAATGCCTCTGAGCTGCTGTAGAAATTTTACTAAGGAAATGCCAATCTATGTTCACATTCAACAAGCTAAATAATACTTATAACTCAGCTTTGAAATTCAAAGTAATTTTTGTTGCTTACAAGATATAGAAAGTTATCATTAACTCATCTAAATACCTATCATGACAGGTGAGAGAATAGATCGAGTCTGGTGAATGTTCCTTAATAATAGCATTTTAAGGAATAGACATAATAGTTACAATCGCACAACAAGACTTTGGCCAGAATATTCCAGCCCTCCCATCCTCCCCCCCCACCCACCTGCACAGGTGCCGTTCGCCATTAGCCGCCGGTGGGATCTTCCAGTCCCGCCAAAATCAGTGGCAATTTGCATAGCTGTTCCTTCCCTCCACCGACAAACCTGCAGCGCGAGTTGATTTTGGCAGGACTGGAAAGACCCCACCAGCAGGAAGGGCTGAAAAATCCCAGCCAGTGTGTGATGCTTTTCTTCATCTCATGTATGCTCGGGTGCTTAAATTCATCCAGCTTTGCTTTACATCAATAATATCCTTCATGCACAGCAAATTTAGTTAAATTAATTTGGTTAAAGGACCATAATTCAGCATTCTGGACATGCACTGGAACTGTTGCTCAAGACCACAGCAGCAGCCTCTGTTCTTTTAAAAGTGTTCACAAGACTATAATGTTGCAGTTCATAAATGTTTCAATAGGCCAATTGCCAGTAGCTGGGAGGCTAAATGAAAAGCACACCTCCTAAATTACATCATTCTGGGTTAATTAAACCAGAACTCCCCATTCACAATTTAGGATTGTTATTACAAGAACAAAATCTTGCAGATGCTATAAATCGGAAATGGAAAGAAAAAAATGCTGGAAATACTTAGTAGGTCAGCCAACAGCCTTGGAGTGAGAAACAGGGAGAATGTGATGGATTTTCACCATCAAGACAGAAAGTTCAAGTTGGAAAATCTCCCGACTTGGCAGCTCTGTCTTCTTGGAAACAACTCCCGCATCTATGACTTGTACTCCGACAAGGGGTGGGGCTGCACAAGAGGGTCAGGCCCGCAGCCTCCAGAAGCAGTCTGGAGGTGGCTACAGAGGTGGGCGAGTGTTGAGGCTGGCTAACTAGAAGTTATGCTCTGGTTCTCTCAGATTTTAGCCTGAATATATAAAAGGCTCTTAAGCCCTGTCGTCCTCAACGCCACCCACCAGTCCCCATCCCAAAGTGCCCATGTCAGCACCATATCTCCTTGTACCTCTATATCTATTCATCCAGTATCCACAATGGGCAGACCTTAAGAGCCACGAGGAGATGAAAAAGAAATAAATCTTAGATCTAACAATCTAATAGAACTTTCCCTCATGTCCACTTGATATTGAAAAAGCTCTCATTCGTGAAATCCATTTAAAGGTTTTAAAGCCCCTCAAATAGTTGACCTGATGTAAAAATAGACACATTTCTATTTACTATCAACCTCTTAAAACTGACAATCAAAATATGAACTCATCCCCCTCAACTGATATAATTGGTTTTGAGGCATTTGAAACTCAGCCAAGCATTTTTAAAAAGTTCAACTGTAATAACAGCTTTTTTTAAAAAATGCCAAGAATGAAGTCTATTGGAACTGCAGTAACAGATGGCTAATGTTTTTTTCTAAACTACACCAGGTTGCCTGTAAATCAATTTACTCAAACAGTGGCCATTTGCTTGAACACTGATAGCAGCAGCCTGTTTCTTTGTCATTTTTAAACAACTTGAGATCATGACAGTTAAACACGCCTTATGCACCCTTCACAAGTGTTTATAATTCTCCCTTAAATTCATGACAACCACACTGCACATTGAGGCCCATGGAAGTGAAAATGGCATATGCTGGATCTCAGGCTAATTTCAAATGGCCCTGCTGAGCTTGGGCTTCCCACCTTCCTGATCCATCCCATCGGCAAAAATGGGATCTGCTGGAACTGGGGGCAGGACTTCACATCCAGGTCCTACCCACCATATCTGTAGGTGTCCAGAGCCTGACCAACTCCATGCAAGTCCAGCCTAATGTTTCAGGACAATGCCCTTTCCTCAGACGTGTTTCTAGCATTTTCTCTTATTTAAGTTTTGTTATTTATAGCTTTACATGGCATTCCATCCAATTAATTTTACATGGCGTCAACTCATTCATCTATTCATTTTTTAATTAAACAATTTGTAATTCAATTTGCTTATGAAAACATTTTTAATTAAACAGAAAGAATCTTTTCAAGCAAAGAACACCAACCTTTGTCGATCAGACAAAATAAATAAAATATCAACATGTTTGTTTTTACTGTAGAAGACAATGTAGCTTCACGGTTTCTCTCAGACACTCGGGGTCATTTACAACGACAATCTTTTTTTACACCATGAAATCTGCTCGGCATCTTTTCCAGAAAACCCATTTAAGATGAAAATCATGAATAATTTGCAGATGTATATGTTAACTCCATTTATCTTTCCCCCAAGACTAAATCTCTCCGTACTCTCCTACTGAAGCAATTGGCTCCTAACTAGGCGTGGTTCTACAGAGGTCACACGTTGTCCAAACGTTCACAACTCATGTAAAAGTCTTGGCTGCAAATCTAAGCCGAGCTCAATTCTGGCCTCATCTGAGGGGCGATTCTCCCAGCCCATTGTGCTGTTCTAGCAGTGCAACGGGCCGGGAGACATCAGAATAAGCTGTTTTGCGGGCTACCTGCTGGGTACCTGGGCTTCTCCGTGTCTCCGAGGCAAAACTTTACAGTGTCATCAGCTCTGCTCCGGAAATCAGCACAGCTGATTTCAATATTATCAAAGTTTGCATATCATTAGCAAGAACGGGACTGAACTCTCTGGGCACGCTAGCCTCTCCCATGGGAATTTAGGTCAGGTATGGCCTATGGGCATTTAGATAAATGGCAACACCCTAGCTGCTGTCCTCAACAAGATTAGCCAACTTACTACAGCTGGGGACCCTTCTTGTCTGCAGCTTTCCACTGGATAAATTCTTGGGAACGGGATATATTTATTGAACGAAACCCAGTATGTTAATTCATACTGCATTGTTATTGTACAGATATGTAATCAGATACTACTGCCTCATAACTTGAAACAAGAGATATCACATAGCATAAAAAAGGGTGGAGCTTAAATGGTGAATCTTGTATTATTAAAGCCAAATATTTTCCAAATAGGAGTTCATTATTTGACTGCAAAGGCAATTTGGTTTGAATTTGACAAGAAAGCTTTGATTAGTCACATCCAAGCTGCAAGTAATTTGGATCGATTATTTGTTGAAAATTAATCACTGACCCTACAGCAATTACACAGCAAATAACATTCATTTTAGTCGATATAAAGATCATATTTTACACTCCATAGGGCATGGAATTCACATCCAAGTGGAGGATCCAATTACTGTGTAGTTTAATCTACAAAACAATAAATTACATGAACTCATTAGTCGGATGAGGAATCGCAGATCTCGAGGAAGAGGCTGGCCGCATGTAATCACGCAGAACCAGTCAATTAGCTGAAGTAACATGGAGGGCAAATCCAAGTACATAACATGGGCAGGATTCAGCTCGGGAATGTCAGCATCAGCTGACATGTTTCATTGTGCATTTCCTTCAAAACACATGGGTGCAACACAACTCGATGAATGATCCCAGGCTTCTAACATTCTCCCATGAGAGAGTGGTGGAATTTGAGGTGTTGACCCCACTCTGGATCTCTTCACATCTGCTCACTCTTCAGATGTGAGGAGCTTCATCAATTAAACTCTGCCCTCAGCCCCTCAGAGTTGCCCCTCTCATCTCATGAGATTTTTGCTCATCTCTCTCCTCTGTCCTAGACCTGATTGTCATTGAAGTCAGATCAACTTTCACAGTGCGAATCAGAGAAGCCGGCCAGCTCTCAATAGTCAGGTTTTCAAAGGCACATGAGATGCATGTGCCCTATCCCCATAATCACCCCACTAATTCCCCTAACCTACACATATCGGGTCACAAAGGGGCAATTTTTCATGGCCAATCAATCTGACCCCCACATCGTTGGACCATGGGAGGAAACTGGAGCACCCAGAGGTAGCCCATGCCGATAAGCGGAGAACATGCAAACTCCACACAGCCAGACACCCAAGGCCAGATCCCAATCCCAAGAACAAATGCTCCGCATATTTTCTGGGGTTTTTTCGAGGGTCTTTGTTCCCAGACAGAACCTCTTGGCTTTGTGAATATATAAGATTTGGGCTTTTGCAGCTTTAACCAAAACAACCCCAATTCTCAGTATTAATACTTTCAGGATGAGCTACATAAAATAGTTAGGATATGTCAGTTCACCTAGAAACTTGCAGAATTAATTTGTGTAATTGGGAGAGTAGTATACCTATGTTTCACTATGCAATTTAATCAGGAAGTAATATACATTTTGTACTAGTACATCGCTTAATGGGAGAAATACCACATACACACTATTTACAGCTCTGCACAGAGACCTGCAGATACTTAAAATTGTCACTATGCCAATTCTGATAAAATTAAGCCATTTTTGGTGTTCTGTAGTTGGGGGGCAGGTGAATCCAATTGCAATTCCCAAATTGAAATTCCCAAATTGCTGGTAGGTCGATCCCTGACATAACAAAGTTTTTCTAGCTATATTCACTTGACCTCAGTAGTGGATACCTTACAAGCTAAAGATATGCCACAACTACATAAATTCAAATACACTATCGCCCCTATTATGGGTCCCGGCCAGACGTTAGCCATCTTCATTTTTTACCCACTGTGCAATGCAGACACAATAACCAGCCTCTAAAATGTTAACTCTAAACCGCAGCTACAAAACTCCATTTCAAATATTTTCCCTCCAAGCTGCAGGCAATGTCCAAAATTTGAGTCAAAAGAACTGTTTCAAGTGTCCTCTCATTTGATTTCAAATTTTTAAAGGAAGATAGCCTGGCAATCGGGAATAAACGGCAACAGTTTAACAGCCCTTTTCAATCTAACACCGCAATGCAAAACATATTACTTACAATTGCAGATTTCTATTTAAGCGTAGTACCTGGGCTGGTTGAGGACTCCGCACTCTGGCTGGTACAGGGCTTTGCATTCTGATTGGTATCGGACTATGAGCTTCTGAGCCTCCCGAGCTTCTAATGCGGGTTTCATCATATTCTTGGGAAGTGACGGAACTTCGTGTACTCCGACGTCCACTGAATTCATGTGGAGGGGTTACAGTCTGTAACACAAACAAATACTAGTTAATTCCCCATCCATAAACAACTCCAGGAAGATATCAAGCTAGTCGTCACTTCACACGTCAATTTTATCATTTTACCATTCATTCATTCACTGCATTTTAATTTTGATCTTCAAGTTAGCAGGCTGTTCAAATCTTTAACTTGTCAAGAAAATAATTTTTATTTTATTTGAAATTCTCAGCTTCAAGTAAAAACGCTATAATTTCAAAACAAAATGCAAATAGTATTATTCATCATGAGTGGCACAGTGGTTAGCACTGTTGCCTCACAGTGCCAGGGCCCCAGGTACGATCCCGGCCTTGGGTGACTGTCAATGTAGGGTTTGCTCGTTCTCCCAATGTCTGTGTGGATGTTCTGGTATCCTCTCACAGTCCAAAGCTTCTAATACAGCTTCTAATGCATGTAACAAGTTCACAGCACATGCTATTTCCCTGGCCCTGCACTCAACCTGGAACACCTAGATAACAAGGACACCTATGTCAGAATCCTATTTATTGACTACAGCTCAGCCTTCAACACTATTATTCCCACGAAACTCATCTCCAAACTCTGTGGCCTGGGCCTCGGCACCCACTCTGCGACTGGATCCTGGACTTCCTAACCCACAGACCACAATCAGTAAGGATAGGCAACAACACCCTCTCTATGATCATCCTCAACACCGGTGCCCTACAAGGCTGTGTTCTCAGCCCCCTACTATAATCCTTATACACCTATGACTGTGTGGCCAAATTCTCCTCCAATTTGATTTTCAAGTTTGCTGACGACATCACTGTAGTGGGTCGGATCGCAAACAGTGACGAGACAGAGTACAGGAATAAGATAGAGAATCTGGTGAACTGGTGCGGCAACAATAATCTCTCCCTCAATGTCAAAAAAACAAAGGAGATTGTCATCGACTTCAGGAAGTGTAAAGGAGAACATGCCCCTGTCTTCATCAATGGGGATGAAGTAGAAAGGGTCGAGAGCTTCCAGTTTTTAGGTGTCCAGATCACCAACAACCTGTCCTGATCCCCCATGCCAACACTATAGTTAAGAAAGCCCACCAACGCCTCTACTTTCTCAGAAGACTAAGGAAATTTGGCATGGCAGCTACGACTCTCATCAACCTTTACAGATGCACCATAGAAAGCATTCTTTCTGGTTGTATCACAGCTTGGTATGACTCCTGCTCTGCCCAAGGCCTCAAGGAACTACAAAAGGTCGTGAATGTAGCCCAATCCATCAGGCAAACCAGCCTCCCATCCATTGACTCTGTCTATACTTCCCGCGGCCTCGGCAAAGCAGCCAGCATAATTAAGGACCCCACCCACCCTGGACATTCTCTCTTCCACCTTCTTCCTTCGGGAAAAAGATACAAAAGTCTGAGGTCACGTACCAACTGACTCAAGAACAGCTTCTTCCCTGCTGCTGTCAGACTTTTGAATGGACTTACCTTGCATTAAGTTGATCTTTCTCTACACCCTAGCTATGACTGTAACACTACATTCTGCACTCTCTCGTTTCCTTCTCTATGAACGGTATGTTTTGTCTGTATAGCGCGCAAGAAACAATAGTTTTCACTGTATGTTAATACACATGACAATAATAAATCAAATCAAATCAAAAGACGTGCAGGTTAGGTGGATTGGCCATGCTAAATTGCCCCTTGGTGTCCAAAGATGTGTAGGCTCGGTGGAGTAACCATGATAAATGTGCAGTGTGGCACGGTGTGTCCCAGGTAAGATGCTCTTTAGGAGAGTCAGTGCAGACTGGATGAGCCGAATGGCCTCCTTCTGCACTGTGGGGATTCTGTGGTGCTATCATATTTGGTGAAGAGGTTTTAAAATCTTGTGAAATCAGCTTTATGATTATTAAACAATGCACCTATTCAGCTACTATATTTCTAAATTCAATTCATTACTGACAATTTGCAGCCAGCACATATCTGTCATGTAAATACTAAGAACCACTGTTACTTTTTAATCGGATTCAATTGTTAGATGATAAAATATTCTTTAAGATTCTCACCAACTTGTGAAAAACTGCAATGTTTAAAAAAGTGAAATCAATGTCGGCAGTTGTACCTGCACAGGACTGTGAACATGTTTTACGTAGTCTTGATTATATCGGACATCCACGTTACTTTGTGAGTATCCCGTGTCCTGATGCCATTGCAGATCCTGTGTGTTGTTATGTGCCTGTAACAGGAACAAATGCTAATTAAGCTCTACTCCTTCATCCCAGGATAGCTTTAAAACTCAAACCTTGCCATTGCAGACAACATCCATCACTTCACATTCCTACTGTTGATCATTTCAAAATCAATTTTTGTGGTTAACTTGATCAAGAAGCGCCGAGGGAATTTTTATCATGCTGATCTTTAGCGATATGGTTGCTCATAGTGTTCCACATTTCTGGCACCCAGTGTTAGCACTGAACTCCTCTCAATCCAGTACAGAACAAAAATGAAACCTCCTTAAACTTGTATTTATAATAAAGGTCATTTCACCTTCACCAGTTGCACGGTAACATCTGAGAGCCGATTCCCTTCCCACACTGGATTCCACTGGATTTACCCAGTGGGTTCTACAACATACAAGTGATCCACTCTGCCAGGTTACAATTACAGCACTGAGAGTGAAAATGAAATCCAATTAAACCCATATTTAGTGGGATACCCTATACTGCAGCATTTGGCATAGCAATTTTCAGAGCTTGAGTTGCTGAAAGTTAAAGGTAGGAACTACCTCTACTATTAACACACTGAACAATATTACCTCAATCCACAGGGTCTGATTGCTATGGTCTATTAGCAGAATATACAATTTCTGTAAAATTATTGCAGACAAGGAGACTAAGGACTGGATTTTGGTGGGGTCGAATGGCAGACAGAACCCAGAACCAACAGTGCCACCCCCATTTCTAGCAGATCACATTTTCATTGGTAGGGGAAGACAGGAGACGTGAGCAGCATAGGCACAAATTGAGCCATTTAAACTCTATGAACAGGGCAAGTAGACTTGATTTTCGGTCCAGGGACAGCCTAAACCAGCGATGTGCATCCTACAACTTTATAATGGAGGTAAAAATGCTCTTGAAGGGTAGATAGGCTATGTAGAACTGACAAATTCAAGTTATTTAAATCCCCTGCTCTTTTAAAATTTAAAAAAACTACCTGTCTGGGTTTCTGGGGGTAAGCAAAAATGTTCAAGTAGTTTCATCAGCTGTGTGTTTACATAAGTGCTATCATTATAGCTTTATTACTGTTTGACTGCTTTCCACAATTTATCGTTATCACAGTGGGGCACTGTTGTTCAGTTTGATTGACAACTCAAAGAGATTATTAAGGATTAATTGCCTATTACTTGGAATTATGAATGTTTTAAAAGGAATGAATACTTGAGGCAATTTAAATACATTGATTGGACTTTTATTAATAGGACATTTTTTTATCTATAGTAAATTATGTTATAGATACTGAGCAATTTATTTCATCTCAGCATGGCTTCTGAGATCTGCCTGTGGTGGATATTAGCTGAGTTGGCAAGGAATGTTTAATGGAAATGGGCAGTGGGTGGGGACACAATAGATGAAATGAGTTTGCACTAAGTTGGGTAGAAGGGGCCACAAGGATGGATGGATTGGCATGTAAGATATGAGGGGTCATTCAGGCTGGGTGGGGGCATGAGCTAGCATGTGTTGACATGGATGGGGCATGGGAGTTGGTAGGGTAAGCGGAGGTGTGAGGGGTGGGGGCCAGAGGGCCTAATATTTGACAAAACCACTGGGACAAAACCTCAGAACTGAGGCAGGCCTCTGCATTAGCCCATCCCAACACTTGTTGCTACCCCCATTCTGCAGGTCCATTTCCATCCCACACACCAACTGCCCCCCGCCCCCCACCACACACACCCAAGGTGCACGTGCCAAGGTGTGAAATTTCCCAACTCGAGCTATCCATCTTAGAAGCGAAAACCCGGCCCTAAGTATTTTATGTTTGAAGATTTTTAAAGCATTTACAGTATATTTTTGATGTCATAATAAAAAGAGATGCCCTGGTGTTGAAAATTTTTAAAAATACATCAAGGAGCATCTATTCTTTTGCAATCTTGCCCTTTTTGTTTATTAATTTGTGGGACATGGGCGTTGCTGGCTGGCCAGCATTTATTGCCCATCGCTAGTTGCCCGGGGGAAGTTGAGAGTCAACCACCATTGCTGTGGCTCTGGAGTTACATGCAGGCCCGACCAGGTAAGGATGGCAGATTTCCTTCCCGAATGGACATTAGTGAACCAGATGGGTTTTACTGACAATTGACAATGGTTTCATGGTCATCAGTAGATTCTTAATTCCAGATTTTTAAAATTGAATTCAAATTCCACCATCTGCCGTGGCGGGATTCAAACCCGGGTCCCCAGAATATTAGCTAAGTTTCTGGACTAATCATCTAGTGATAACACCATGAGGCCATTGCCTCCCCTACAACCTTTGTCTGTTTCTTTTTGTATACAAATGGATTCTATCCACTCAAAAAGGGCTTCATTCATACTTGGTCTCAACAACAAAAAAGTGCCAAAATCTTGCCTCTTGATGGGGCCATGGTTGGTTGATGGGAACAAGAAGGTGGGGGGGAGAATAATAAACTGACATGAATCTTACCGGGAGACAACAACAGGAGCTCAGTTAATGCAGGAGCCTCAGAGTCAGTGCAAACAATTCAACAAGTCAAGTTTAAATAGATTAATCTGCCTAGCGATAGCTACAAATCAACTAATGATTCAATTTTATTACAAAAGATACAAGTGAATGAAAATGGCTTTTATTTAAAAATAATTCTGCTGTATTATTCTTCAATTTCCAGGAGAAGATAAAGAAATTAGCGGGTAATATTGTAAGGTGGTTAGAAAATGGTTCATCACATTGTGATAATTCATACCTGCACATGAGTGTTTGGATCAAACGTCACGTAGGTTTGGTGCACTATAACTTCAGAATCTTTGGGAATATTTAACCCTTTCATGCTTTGAGCCAATATATATTGATGCTGTCGGTTCTGTACCTGTGCCACAAACAAATGGCAGATTAGATTAGATTTTAAAGCGAGGAACTAAAATGACCTCCACGCCCACAGCAGATGAAGGCTTCAGCGACCCAGACATGCACACATCGTGACACATCATCCAATTAAAACAAATTCCTGTGAGGAAAAAAAGGAGAAAAGCAAAGGAAAGAAAATATTTCCATTCATACAATGGTTTTCATGTCCCTGGGGTGTTATTGACAATTAATATGTTGACCCAAAGTGTTACAAACATATTGGAGGGATAAGCTTCAATTGATAGAATGCTTCTTCTCATGCTTTTATGCAAGTTGGATTCCACAATAATATAAAAAGTAGTGTCTCCAAATTAATTAACCTAATAGTTTAACATTTTGCAAATACAAATGTTTAATCAATTAACTTTTGTCATGTTTTGTGTGTGGATATACAGCATAATGCATCCACTGGCATTCTCCCAGTGAGTAGGTGGGGGCCCGCTATTACACCAGAGATTTTGATTTGCAGCAGCTAGTTTTACTGTCTCCAATTTACCTCAAATCTGAAACGTCATATGAAGAAACTAAAGTCCCATGTCAATGGAAAATAGTGTTTGAGTTTGCATTAAGTTGGAAATAGTAATACAATTCTGGGATTCAAGCACTGAACAGACGCTTAACATCATTAAAAGCCAATCAGTGCGAAACCCTTCCAGGAGATGTATTACTCATGAGTCTTTTCCATGTTATGTGAAAGTGATATTGCCACCCATTCTCTCTTCTGAGCAACCACTGGGAAGCTAAGCTTAGTGTACGCAGATAAGCACGTACATTTCCCTGCTGAGTAATATGCAAGCTGCCCCATAAAACGTTGCTCTTGGCTCACAATTTGACGTCACTCATCTCAGCACAGTAGTGCAGTACAACAAATCCCTTAAACAGAATTGAAGATACACAACAGTGGCTTGCAACCTTGGTGTCACTTGACCCTAAGATGAGCTTCTAACCACCTATCCATACAATCTATATTCCACCTCTGTATCACTGGCTGTATTTTAACCTGTTCAAAACCACGCGAGTGGAGTCTGAACTAAATGCCAATGGTCCATCACGTCCGTGCTCACTGACCTATACTGGCTCCTGTTTAATCAGCAGCCCAATTTTAAACTTATCTTTCTTTTCAGATCCTCCACAGCCTCTGCCCTTCTTTACTTGAGCCCCACAACCCTCAAACATCTGCTCACACTCCACCACCGCTGCAAGCGAGGGACAGAGAATTCGGCATTCAGCCAAAACACTGCAATGGGACCAGAGAATCCCGCTGGCATAAATAGCTGGAGAATCCTGCCCCTATGTTGGCGGCGTAGTAGCACAGTGGTTAGCAATGCTGGCTCCCAGCGCCAAGGACCCGGGTTCGATTCCTGGCTTGGGTCACTGTCTGTGTGGAGTTTGCACATTCCCCAGTGTCTGTGTGGGTTTCCTCCGGGTGCTCCGGTTTCCACCCACAGTCTGAAAGACATGCTGCTTAGGTGCATTGACCCGAACAGGTGCCAGAATGTGGCGACTAGGGGAATTTCACAGTAACTTCATTGCAATGTTAATGTAAGCCTTACTTGTGACTAATAAATAAACTTCACTTTAACTTTTAATTTTGGCCACTTGAACATCCCTGACTATTGGTGGCAGTGCTTTCAACTGTCAAAGCCCTAAAGCTCTGGAATTTCCTCCCTAAACCTCCCGTCTCTCTACCTTTCTTTCCTCCTTTGAAACACTCTTAAAGTCTGCCTCTATGACCAAACTTTTGGTCATTTTCCCTGGTATCTCTTGCATGTCTCAGTGTCATATTATTTTTTCATAATGCTCCTACTTTATTATATTAAAGATGTTACATAAATACCAGTCATCACTGTAAGGAGTATACTGGAACTACTGTAAGAGACAGAAATTGTATGCTCCATTTTTACTGCCCATGATCAGTGTGCTTGTATGTAAGGGCAGGAATGGGAGGGGCGTTTTCTTACTTATTTAATTGGGACAATCACTCAATGTAAGAAGTCTCACAACACCAGGTTAAAGTCCAACAGGTTTATTTGGTAGCAAATGGTATTTGCTACCAAATAAACCTGTTGGACTTTAACCTAGTGTTGTGAGACTTCTTACTGTGTTTACCGCAGTCCAATGCCGGCATCTCCACATCATGACTACCAATTAAATAATCCAGCAGCATGCTTTTGTGCGTTTACAAATAAAGAAGGTCACTTATCATACACCTCTCTAAATGATTAAAATTTACTCATCTCACAACACAAAGATTAGACAGATGAAGGTAAAGCAATAAAATCACAACTAATGATCATCTCAGTTTTGGTCACCACAGGCCAATAGTTTCTTTGATGAAATTGATGCTTCACTGAAGTGAAGGTCTTATAAAACAGAGGATCCTTAGTAAACTGTGGGTCTTCTTGTATCACATTTCCAGAAGGTTGGTTCTCAGGCAAACCTAAAGTTGGAACAGGTCATGGAAAGGGTTGGGGTTGTGTGATGGGGAGTCCTTTTACAACTTTCAAGATATTGCTGTTTATTACCTTGGCTGCTTAGATGACTTGTAGCTGGACCAATGGAACTCTACCTACAGAATAGCTTATTGGTGTTATTTTTCTTGCCGAGTTGCCTGTAGGGCTCCTAGTCTTTTTATGGCTGCTTCCCCTTAAGGAATACTGACTTCCCCTTTTCTGTTACCTTGGGGATAAATTGGTCCCTAATCTGCCCCATGCCCTTTGAGATACTGCTGCCACAAGCAACTTGCCTGGTTCTGCTGCACTGCCCCGTGCCTTTTCAACTGGTGAGGTGTCTCCCTTACTATAGCCCCTCCCAACATCAAGATTTTCCAGCCCCGCTGAAGTCAATGGACTTTTAAAATGGTCACCGTGTTTTACGGCCTCGCCCCACCCCACCACAATGGGGCCACAAAAATTCCACCATGTGTGTCTACCAGTTTTGGAATTTTCTCTGTCCCCACTTAAATCCTGTGAGATGTCTGCAAACCAGACCTCCAATTCAGCCCTTTCATTCTTTTCAAATTCCACAAGACCTTCCTTGGTCTTTTTCGTTTTTGAATTTTTATGGTTCCTGAGTCTCCATGTGCTGTATTTTATGTTATGGTCACAGTACTTGGTATCCCACCAAGTCAATGCCCAACAATGGATCCATTCCCTTTCCGAGGAAGCACAACTGTCATTACACAGGTGATCCACTTACTCTGCAGGCAAACCTTCGCTAGGAGAACCGTAAACAAGTGCCAGAAAGCCCTTCTATTAGCACTCTGATGTTTCTCCTGCTTTTGGGCAGCATGGAATAAACCCTTTGGGTTTTCGTATTAGCTGAACTAATATCAGAAGAGTCCAAAACTCGGCTGGCCATTGTAATTGAGCTGCTAGTTTCTCAAAGGCTGCAAAAGAAGTTTCCACATCTTCCTCTTCAAACCTGGGGACACATCGGGAATATTTTAGGAACTAAGATATGTCTCTGGATATTTAAGTTCCCACTAGGTAAAGTCAGGTTCTCTCAAGCTACAATCTGTCTTGGTTCCCAATCATTTTGTACCTGCAACTCTCTCTCAAACATTTCTAGCTGACCATAAGACCAGGTGAAATAGGATTGGGAATAGGCAATTCAGCCCTTCCAGCGTGCTCTGCCATTTAATAAGATCATGGCTGATCAAACACTCACTAAGTCCACTTTCCTGCCTTCTCTCCATAACCCTTAATTTCCCTATTGATTAAAAACCTATCGATGTTAGCCTTGAAAATGTTCAAGGACTCCACAGCTTCCTGGGGTAAAGAATTCCAAAGATTCTCCATTCATTGAGAAAGGAAATCCTTCCTCAAGTCCATCTTAAATGAGCATCCCTTATCCTATGGCCCTCTGGTCCTACACTCTCCCATGTTTGGAAGCGTCTTCCCAACATTTACCCGGTTTAACCCCCTGAGAATCTTACCTGTTTCAACCATATCACCTCTCATTCTTCTGAACTCCAAGGAGTACAAACCCAACCTGTTTAATCTTTCCTCATATGCTGCTCCCTCCATAGACAGAATCATCCTAGTAAGTCTCTTCTTTAGCCCTCTAATGATGATACATCTTTCCTTAAATAAGGCCAAAATTGTACACATTATAAATGTGGCCTCACTAGTATCCATTACAATTGCAGCAACACCTCTTTATTTTAATGCTCCAGCCCCCTTGAAATAAGAATATGCATTCCATTTGCTTCCCCTATTACCTTCTACACATGTATGCTAGCTTTCTGGGTTTCATGAACAAGGACCCCCAAGTCCCTTTGTGCTACAACTTTCTGCAGTCTGTCTCCACTTAAATAATAATGCACCTTCTCGGTCTTTCTTCCAAAAGATTTTCCCACATTGAATTCCATTTGCCAATTTTCTGCCCACTCACTTCTCTGTCAATATCTCTCTGAAAACTATTTACATTCTCCTCACAATCTTCCCTCCCACCTTTGTATCATCTGCAAATTTGGCCACAATACACTATGTTCTGCCCTCCAAATCATTAACATAAATTGTGAAGAGCTACACTGATACCTGTGGCACTCCACTGGTTGCTGCCCTCCAACCTGAGATAGACCCCCTTATCGCTATTCCTTGCTCTCTATTAGTTAGCCAATCCTCTACCCATGCCAGAATGTTACCTCAAACACTGTGAGCATAGCAGCCTTTTTTGTGACACCTTATCAAATGCCTTTTGAAAATTCAAACATACACCACTGATTAGTTCTCCTCTATCTGATCTGGCTGGTTCTCCTCTATTTGATCTGGCTGATATCTCCTCAAAGAACTCAAGCAAATTTGTCAGACATGATTTCCCCTTCATGAAACCGTGCCGACTCTGCTTGACCAGAATATCACTTCCAAAATGCACTGCCAGTCTATCCTTAGTAATCAATTCTACTCTACTGTTTTTCCAATAACTGAAGTTAGATTAACTGGCCTGTAGTTTCCTAAATTTTGCCTGCTACCCTTTTTGAACAAGGGTTCCACACTGGCAGTTTTCCAATTCTTTAGCACAATTCCAGAATCCAAGGATTTTTGCAAAATGACTACCAATGCATCCACAATCTCTGTAGCTACCTTCTTTAAGATTCTGGGATGCGAACCATCAAGCCCGGGGGACTTGTCAGCCTTTAACCCAATTAGTTTGCCTAAAACTAAAACTCTGGTGGTGGTGATTGTATTGAATTCCTCCCCCATATTTTCTACTATTTCTAGGATACTTGTAGTATCCTCTACAGCAAAGACTGATGTGATCCAGATAGCACCAGGCAGACCACTCCAGTGTTCTCGCCGTTACGACACTTGGGAAAATTGCACCCACATCTTTGAACCATATGGATGAATGGGTATCACTACTGTTCTCGAGCACAAAAGCTTGGTGTTGGATCTGAGGTCCTGGTCTTCAAGCACTCAGGCGGCTGAAGGCTCCGCTGACACACTGAAGGCAGTGTTGAACCTCATCCTCGATGTTTTCGCTTGCTGACAGTAGGTTCCCAAGGTATGGAAAGTAGTCCACTACGTCCAAGGCCTTGTCATGGATTTTGATTACCAAAGGGCAGTGTTTTGTGGCAGGGACAAGTTGGTAGAGAACCTTTGTCTTACATAAGTGCAAGGCCCACGTTCTTGAACACTTGAGCGAAGGTGTTGATGATGGGTTGGAGCTTGGTTTCGGAGTGTGCACAAATGTAAGCATAATCTGTATACTGCAGTTTATACGCGGTGAAAGACAAAGACAAGCCAGCAGGAATGCTATAGCTCTTTTGTTGATGGCCCATCCTTAAATAAAGGAACGTGTGAATTCCCCAGATGGCTGTGAATGTCCCTATTTAAATAGGTATTTGCTTGAGATGCAGGACTGTCTGGAGCTCAAAATTCAAAGGTCACATGGTTATTTAATAAACTGTTTTAGGTTTTTAAAGTATTGACTGAAAGTTTATAACACACTGGAATGTGACATGACCCAGTAAATTCTACATAATCTCAAACAAACAAGCATAGTCACTAGATTAAATTTTATTTCATTGTCACACATGACTATCATTAAGTGAATTAGAACTAAAGTTGCCACTACTATTTTAAAATATATCGAGCAAAATAAAGATGTCAAGAAAATAACAGGTTTTGCCTGGACAAGCTTGTAAAAATGAAAACTCATACCTCTGTGGGGTTTGGCAGGCCAATTTGTCTCAAAGTGCTCTGGTCGTAAGTGACATCATTTGCCCGTTGATATTGTGGCTGGCCATCCTGCATAAAAAGATAAGCATTAGACCAAGTCAAAAAGATTTGTTGTTCACTAAAGATGGCTCTCTTTAAATAAGGTGTATATTTTCTGGAAATCATGTGCAGGATATAGTACCAAAACAACTTAAAGCAAAAATATAAATGGATTCACCATCAAGTACATATGATCACATATCGCACTAACACTGACTTTCAGCCCAATACTTAACATATGTGGTTCCCAATTTGACTAGTTCAACATTAAACCGGCCATGGGCAGGAGAATTAGGGGCAGGAGTGGAGTGGAATAGATGACATTAAAACTATTGTCATTCCCTTGCAATTTTAAATGGCTTTTACAAGAATGGTAGAACCCTAACAACAGGTCATCTGCCTGTCTTGTTAGTTGGGAACAGTGCTCGTGCAGCTGGTGCTCGCATGAAACATTTATTCATATCACACAGAAGGATTATTATACAATGTGATTGGAAATATTATGGTGTGGCAAAGTAGCTGTTGGTTGAAAAAAAACAGGTGTGTTGTGAACTATGAAAATATAGTCAGGGCAATTCACACTCAATTCTATCGTTAGCCCTTAGGGGTCTGGATAGCAGAATCCTTCAGCATTTCAACATGCATTCAGTGTGTATATACAGTGGTTATTTAGTCCATTTATGCATAGGAGCTCTGAATTGTCACTAATTGGATGCACTAGATTAAGAAACTTTATTACACTTGACAAAAAGGTCAGAGCACTATTTTCAATTGTACTTCCAAAAGAATACAAAAAATGCCATTCCCAGCAAAATATTAATTATTAAATTACTTTAATATAAATTATTAAATTACTTTAATAATTGATCAAGGATGGTACAACAAAAGTTATATTTGTCCAACAATCTGGTTAGCAATATTTCAAAGGCCATTTGCATAAAGAGATATTGGTATGAATATATAGATTTTTTTACTGTTAGTTTGCCTGCAAGTTAACCACAGAAATTCCACTTCCAACTGAAGTCTAATACCTCAGCTAGATTTTTGCTTACAAACTGTAGAAATCAAACTTAACCACATAACAGTATTTCACTCAATTTGTCATGTGCCTTTCCAGTAGATTAAAACATATTCAAATTAAATTGTCATTGGTTGCTCTGCAGGAGATTATTTTAGCTCTGAGGAAAAATGCAGCCCACATCGTGCACTGTGCTTTTTCCAGCAAATTGCCTCTATGCAATGATACAGAGTGGTTATTTATTTTTTCAATGCAAGTTACTTAGTGCACAAGTTCATTAGCAGCCTCTAACATTGGACGACAGTATAGCTCTTAGTGCTTTTAGCAAAGAGACTCACTAACCTGTGACCAAGCACCTCAATTCCAAACAGCACTTTGTTTCTGGGTTCAACACAAAACTAATTTCACACATTACCCTATGTTTCATAAATGTGCAACTTTTGCAACTTTTTAAAGATTCATTCTATCGCAGCTAAATCTGTTGGCTGCAACTTCACAAAACAACATGTCTCATATATAATGTGAAGTCTCTGTGTGGATTGATAATTTAAAAATAGCTCTGCACCATGAGATTATGATCACTGGAACTGAACTGAGAAAGTCCAACTTCAATTCAGGTAGAACCGCCCTTACAACTGACAAACACTGAAGCCTTTTATCCCATCAATCCAGGCTGGATCTCCACCAAGATCCCAGAGACCAATGTCTGCAACTCACAGCACCGCCCAGGTGTGTTTATAATGCTTTTCATAAAACACCTGTAATCCTGTTTAAAAAGAAACATTTAACACATCACTGGTTATTTTAAAAGCACAGGTATTTGCTGAATTCCACACGAAGTTGGAATAGAAAACCTGCCAGACAGCTTCTAATTCACAGCAGCCAACCTCACTGCAAATTAAGAGACATTCACTTAGAATTGATTATCTTCAGTCTCTTTGCATGCAAGTAAATTTACTTTCCACTCAAAAGACAGAATTTAAAGTTGATTGTAACAAATATACAGCTGAAGCCATGTCAGCTAGAGCAGGAGGAAGGGAGTTTACACCGATTGGAAATGGCTCAAATTCCACAGAGAGCAGCAACATCTGCCTGAACACTATGAGATAGACAGCTTTAGCTGAAGCGCATAAAAACACAGTGCAATAACTGATGAGAAATGAACATCTCAATAGATATTCTGTGAAATACCAACAGACAAGTTGCAACATAAACAAATTTGAGAAAACGCATCCAGAGTTACTCTATACATAAATTAGATATAGCTCTTGGGGCTACAGGGATCAAGGGATATGGGGGGGGGGGGGGGGGGGGAGGGGGGCAGGGGGATCAGGATATTGAATTGGATGATCAGCCAAGATCAAAATGAATGGCGGAGAAGGCCTGGAGGGCTGAATGGCCTATTCCTGCTTTTATTTTCTATGTTTCTATGTACCTGAATGCTGCCGACGATGTCAAAAGGAGTTCTTGATCTTGCACACTAATGCTCTATACAGTTCTAATGATCAGGAAGAATTTGCACTGATTTTACCATTAACTTTCAAGTCCTAAATTAGGTGGCAACATACAAGCAACACGCTTGAACACTTATCAAGTAAAATGTGAAACATCAGCCCCATTCTACTGCTGAGCTGACGGATGGGAATTAGGTCATCGTGTTGTATCATAAAATTAAAGCCACTCAACAATTAAATTATTAAAACAACTCACAATTTAAATTGCGATATCAGGAAATCAGTGGTAGTTGACAAAAGTAAAAATGCCACACCATTCACAGACCATGGGTAAAGTGCTCCATCATGAGCAATCCCCCATGCGTTTAATCTGCAGCAGAAAAGTAATGTACTTGGCAATTATGTTGCACATTAATTGTTGTTTAGCTGTGGCAGCTTCCAGAAACCTTCTTCCCATCTCTCTAAAGGTGAGTCAGGAAAACAATAAGATATGTACAAACTTTCCAAATGCTTTACTTTCTAAACTAATTGCTTTCCTGAGTACAACCCTTGCATGGCATCAACAACTTGGGAACCAACAGGATCCCCAAAGAGCTTGGATGACCTTAACCTCAAATTTTCACTTCAATCCCATTCCTAACACTGCTATTTATCCAGCTCCCTTAATTTTCCAAATGTTAACTGGCAAAACATGAACCACCCTTACCTGGGGATCTATTTCGTCTTTCACCTATCGACTACTCTGGGGAAACAGGGCAATATTGTCTTGAAGATAATTGCAGATAGTTTTTAACATCTATCCTTACTGATAAATCCATACAAGGTTAGAGTAATATAATTGATATGCAGCACGTTATTAGCTTGCTAATTTGATTTGACTTATTACTCTCACATGTATTAGCATACAGTGCAAAGTATTGTTTTTTGCACGCTATATAGACTAAGTACACCATTCATAGAGAAGAAAACGAGAGAGTGCAGAATGTAGTGTTACAGTCATAGCTAGGGTGTAGAGAAAGATCAACTTAATGCAAGGTAGGTCCATTCAAAAGTCTGAAGGCAGCGGGGACAAAGCTGTTCTTGAGTCAGTTAGTACGTGACCTCAGACTTTTGTATCTTTTTCCCGACTGAAGAAGGTGGAACAGACTTCACACTGAATGACCATTATTAATGAATAGTCATCATCATCTGAATATTTTTCTTCCTATGTCCCCCATATACAAGGTTGTTAATGATGGATATTACAGTGCAATTGTTTGTATCTTGATAAGGTCTTGCACTTGCAATATTGTTGCATAACTAGGCTAATTGAAGACATTGCTCCCCCAGTTAACATTTGAACCTTTCGTGTTTGGAGATTGCCTGAATTCTTTTTGAAAATCATGCACCAGGAAGAAACATTGCCTTAGTCCTGAGTTAGATAGGATACCTTGTGTAACAACATTCCAGATACAGGTATTAGTGGCATCCCATCTGCCTGGTTTGAGTGAAAGCTTAAGATTTATAATGGCTTAATTATAGTCAAATATTTGACTGTGATCATTTTAAATGATGTTGCATGTCACCTGAGAGTAACTTGTATGGGAATAGAGCAAAATCTTTTTATTTCATCTCACAATATATACAAATAGGGCATGGGTTGGAATGAAGCCTTGTAATTATATTTTAAATAGGAGTCATTAATCTCATGAGGATGATTGCTTATAAGCATAAATATTATTAATTCCACTACCGTGTATCTGATAATAAAGATTACTCTGGAAAGAAAAGGATTTCACCAAAGTTCAGTGTACTCACCATTATATAGATTTATAATGGAATTAAAGACTGGAAATTTGTTCAGAGGAAGTTAAGTTAATTTGTTCAAATAATAAATGTAGACTAAGCAAGTTGCTACAGCATCTGCTGTTCCCATAAATACACTGACGGAGCATGATGAAAGTATTTGCATTTATACAGTTTCTTTCACATCCTCAGTATATCAAAAGGTTCTCGACAGCCAATTATTTTTGAAGTATAATCATTGTTGTTTCACAGGCAAATATGTAGTTTGGCAGCCCAATCGTGGGCAGGAATTAGATGAATGATGAATTATTCTGTTCTGTGGGCGTTGTTTCAATTAATATTAGCAAGGACAACAGAGGTTAAAAGAATCCACAGGATCTTTAACGTCAAATAGGCAAGTGCAGCTTCCACTTAACCACTCACCTGAAAAAGACGGCACCCTCTGACAATGTGGCACTTCCTCAGTACTGCACTGATGTCTCAGCTTAGAAGTGCTCAAGAAGCAGTTTTTTGTTTCATTTTTTCATGGGATGTGGGCATCGCTGGCAGGGCCACCATTTATTGCCCATCCCTAATTGCCCTTGAACTGAGTGACTTGCTAGGCCATTTCAGAGGGCAGTTAAGAGTCAACCACATTGTTGTGGGCCAGACCAGCCAAGGATGACATACTTCCTTCCCTAAAGGACATTAGTGAACCAGATGGGCTTTTCCAACAATCAACAATGGTTTCATGGTCATAATGGTCATCAGTAGATTCTTAATTCCAGATTTTTTTTTATTGAATTCAAATTCCACCATCTGCCGTGACAGGTCCCGACAGAACGTTAGCTGATATTCTGGATTAATAGTCTAGCAATAATACCCTTCTGCTGGCGATTGCCTCCCCTTGCACCACAATCTTCTGAATGAGACCAAGAAAGTTCTTCCAACTGAACCAAATCCACACATGCTGAAAGCTGTACATTGGCCA
This sequence comes from Mustelus asterias, assembly GCF_964213995.1. Lineage (NCBI taxonomy): Eukaryota > Metazoa > Chordata > Chondrichthyes > Carcharhiniformes > Triakidae > Mustelus > Mustelus asterias. Next base: position 112,843,194 of record NC_135804.1, read on the forward strand.
GAATCTTCCAATCCTGCCAAAAGTCCATGGACGTTTAGCAGGCCCCACCGCATCCCCCAGAAAATCCCAGCCATTGTAAATGCAACTTGCATTTATATAGAATCCTACAGTGCAGAAGGGGGCCATTCGGCCCATCATACAAAGTGCAATGCAAGGTAATCAGACCAAAATTGTTGCTAAAAGTGGCGTTATTTAGAGAAATTACTAAAAATTGGGTCAACGATTTAACAAAGGTCTTAAGTAGCTGCTGAGTTCTGTTTGGGTTTAGACTATTACCCATAATAGAGCATTTCTCAGTGCAGCACTAAGGCCTAGATCAAGTGTTCAGCTCTGCAGTGGGATTTGAAGTCATAACCGTCTGGCTTTGAGGAGATAATATCACTAACAGAATGGAGCTACACTAGGGACAGAAGTTGACAATTAATTTTACAATTACAATTTTTTCTTAAAAGCTGCCCCTCCACCCATGCAACCCCAGAACCAAATAAAAATAACGCTCATAACCTTAGGACTGGTACCCCTTTCAGGATTGTGTGTACTAAGGAAAAAATGTAGCAAATTCAATACCCTTCGCAGAGCTTTGTGAGCTGACAGACCCGGATTGGAAAATCCTGCAGCAAATGCTCGCCTCTGCACAGGGAGCAACACAAAGTGGGAAGGGAGAGAGAAAGAAGTACTAAGTGGGAGGAAGATTAAGAATAGAGTGAGAGAGTTCACTCCAGCCTTTGATGTGTGCTGTTGTATAATGTGTTTTGTTCCAGATGTCAGTGTAATTTTCTTGCTTTTTCTCACTACAGCCAATACTGTAAAAATATCACTAAGTATTTATTCAAACATTATTTGTCCCTAAATCTTTCTTTTGTTTTCTTTGATTTGTAAATTATGCAATTCACCTCCACAGAAAAAGTTAAATTTTTCATTCAATGCAGTGATACTAGGACATTCAACGAATAGAAATGCATTAACAAGCAGTGGGCAAATGTCGTGTGATCAAAGATCATGTGATTAAGCATTCTGAGCTGTGCCAGGTGATTGAATACCATGTGATGAAATGTTACATCATCAAATCTTCAGACAGCATTTTAGCACACCCCCACCCAGCAGGTTGTCAGATAGGGATTTTCTCAGGTAGCCTTCTCCCTGCCTACCTACCCACAAACCCATCTGAAATTTTATGGGTCGTGGGCAAGGCATAGGGTCCATCTCCCTCCAATTCCACAGGTCCACCCTCGTTCCAATTAATGGCCTTCTGTTAGGTCTGCTCCCACCCCTCCCATCTGGGAGCTAACTGCCCCACCCCACCCCCTTAGGATTTTCCAACCCAAGCCAGCATTGGGCTAATGTGCTTTCTGCTTATTAGTTCATGGGACGTGGACATTGCTGGCCAGGTCAATATTTATTACCCATCCCTAATGTAAGTTTTTCAGGCAACTCAGGCCTTTTTTATGAGCTGGGAAAAGGACTTGAACCCTAAAGAACTGTGAAAATGGCCACACTTGGCTGCAGGACTTGACCAAAAATGTCCCAGGGAGCCCAGCCAGCCTGTGTGTGTGTGTGTGTGTGTGTGTGTGAAGGGGCCCAGTCCAAAAATTGCAAGCAGCCAGAAACCAGACAGACTGCTGATTAGGTTATCAGCAGCACAAAAAGGACCTGACGACCTCACCAGACTAGGCTGGCAGCAAGACAATACACCTGGTCTGGACTCAATACAGGTGATAATGGCCTTGTCCCAGAGCGAGGAGAAGCCCATTTCCCTCATGAGAAAACAATTAAACGATCTCCGATGGAACAATAAAGGACAGCAAGAGACCTATCACCTGGGATGGGACCATCTGGTCTCTATGGACTGTAAGATCGCAGCTGCAGATAACACTAGCAAGCCTTTGTCTGTGGAACTGCCGGTTGGAAGGGGGGCGGAGTTGGCAGGAAAAGAATTCAAGTTTTACAATATAAAAGGATGGTCAGGCCGGCCATTGCTCTCTTTTCTCTTCGGACCAGCATGACAGCACTCTCCACTCTCCTCCTGTTCCTGCCTCTCGGTCGTCTCCAGCACGCAGCCTGAAGCCCACTGAGCAATTTAAACTAGGATTGTGAGTACCCTCCAGACCTCATTACAAGCTTGGTCCAAAAAGAGATGAATTCCAGAGGTGAGAGGTAACTGTCCTTGAAATCATTTTTGCATCTCAGCCTTAAAGAATGATTGAGTCCTGGTTACGATTTTGGTTCGGAAAGGTCTGATCAAAATGATATTTGCGCCAAACTGATTGAATGCATTAAGAGGCATGACAGCATTTCATGTTGTCAAAGAAAACATAGAAAAACATTCTCAACAAGTGCTGTGTTCAAACATTTGAGGAACTCCCATTTGTAATGTTCCCCTACTCTCTTTGAGAGAGAAAGCTGAGCAACTGCACAAATCTAAAGCAATCTACTCACCAGAGTGTCTGAGAGTGGCAGGTATGAAACCAGTAGAGATTGTAAAAGCTCTCCGAAGAAGGCAGCAATGTAACTTTATGACACTTTTCTATAAAGAGGCTGAGAGATGTGAGCTATTCGACAATCCAGTATATATGCTTGTGATATTTGTAAGTGTATCCATCACCTGTTCCCAGGTTCCTCCATTGTCCTTCCTGAATTATACCAATTCTTCACTCTGCTCAACCCAGATTAAGAAGTTTAACAACACCAGGTTAAAGTCCAACAGGTTTATTTGGTAGCAAAAGCCACACAAGCTTTCGAGGCTCTGAGCCCCTTCTTCAGGTGAGTGGGAATTCTGTTCACAAACAGAACTTATAAGACACAGACTCAATTTACATGAATAATGGTTGGAATGCGAATACTTACAACTAATCCAGTCTTTAAGAAACAAAACAATGGGAGTGGAGAGAGCATCAAGACAGGCTAAAAAGATGTGTATTGTCTCCAGACAAGACAGCCAGTGAAACTCTGCAGGTCCACGCAACTGTGGGAGTTACAAATAGTGTGACATAAATTCTGATTCTAGGATCGCATGATAAAGACTCAGGAGGAAAAAAGCAGAAATATTTATGTGAAATAGTGTGACATAAACCCAATATCCCGGTTGAGGCCGTCCTTGTGTGTGCGGAACCTGGCTATCAGTTTCTGCTCCGCGACTCTGCGCTGTCGTGTGTCGCGAAGGCCGCCTTGGAGAACGCTTACCCGAATATCAGAGGCCGAATGCCCGTGACCGCTGAAGTGCTCCCCAACAGGAAGAGAACAGTCTTGCCTGGTGATTGTCGAGCGGTGTTCATTCATCCGTTGTCGCAGCGTCTGCATAGTTTCCCCAATGTACCATGCCTCGGGACATCCTTTCTTGCAGCGTATCAGGTAGACAACGTTGGCCGAGTTGCAAGAGTATGTACCGTGTACCTGGTGGATGGTGTTCTCACGTGAGATGATGGCATCTGTGTCGATGATCCGGCACGTCTTGCAGAGGTTGCTGTGGCAGGGTTGTGTGGTGTCTTGGTCACTGTTCTCCTGAAGGCTGGGTAGTTTGCTGCGGACAATGGTCTGTTTGAGGTTGTGCGGTTGTTTGAAGGCAAGAAGTGGGGGTGTGGGGATGGCCTTGGCGAGATGTTCGTCTTCATCAATGACATGTTGAAGGCTCCGGAGGAGATGCCGTAGCTTCTCCGCTCCGGGGAAGTACTGGACAACGAAGGGTACTCTGTCCACTGTGTCCCGTGTTTGTCTTCTGAGGAGGTCGGTGCGGTTTTTCGCTGTGGCGCGTTGGAACTGTTGATCAATGAGTCTAGCGCCATATCCTGTTCTTATGAGGGCATCTTTCAGCGTCTGGAGGTGTCTGTTGCGATCCTCCTCATCCGAGCAGATCCTGTGTATACGGAGGGCTTGTCCATAGGGGATGGCTTCTTTAACGTGTTTAGGGTGGAAGCTGGAGAAGTGGAGCATCGTGAGGTTATCCGTGGGCTTGCGGTACAGTGAGGTGCTGAGGTGACCGTCCTTAATGGAGATGCGCGTGTCCAAGAATGCAACCGATTCCGATTCACATAAATATTTCTGCTTTTTTCCTCCTGAGTCTTTATCATGCGATCCTAGAATCAGAATTTATGTCACACTATTTGTAACTCCCACAGTTGCGTGGACCTGCAGAGTTTCACTGGCTGTCTTGTCTGGAGACAATACACATCTTTTTAGCCTGTCTTGATGCTCTCTCCACTCCCATTGTTTTGTTTCTTAAAGACTGGATTAGTTGTAAGTATTCGCATTCCAACCATTATTCATGTAAATTGAGTCTGTGTCTTATAAGTTCTGTTTGTGAACAGAATTCCCACTCACCTGAAGAAGGGGCTCAGAGCCTCGAAAGCTTGTGTGGCTTTTGCTACCAAATAAACCTGTTGGACTTTAACCTGGTGTTGTTAAACTTCTTACTGTGTTTACCCCAGTCCAACGCCGGCATCTCCACATCATGACAACCCAGATTAGCCATTCAGGTGCACGCAGACTTTACTGCGACTGGATACTTAAGGCTTCCTTGAGAATTCTCTCTGGTTCAATTCACAACTGGGAACTAAACCCTTCGGCTGAATCTAATGACAGTCTCTGGGGTCTTGGATAGAGAGCTCACAGGGGTAAAATCATCAAGCACTTTCACAGAATAGGGAATATCTGGAACTGCAAAACACTGGGGATATTGGGCCAAGTGAAATCATGAAAGCTGAAATCATTAGATTTTTATCAAAGGATAATGAGCAAGATGAGGTTGAGGTACTGACCAACATGATCTAATTTAATGATAAAACAGGTCGAGGAGCGAATGGCCTATTCTTGTTCATATGGCAACCAGGAAATTGGAAGCAGTTTCTTGGCTTTCAGCATATGGATCTGTTCATTTCTTCCTCCCCAAGTGAAAGAGCTAACTTAGTGAGTTCACATTTTACTCACTTGATCAAAGGGCTCCTTAATAATCACCAATATACTCTCCAAATGACCGTGGCATTATTTATGGGTTTATGTCAGCTTTTTCCCTGAAAGCTTTCACCACGGCAAAAGAAGCAGAGACAACATGGGAATATATATTTTTATATTTTGATTTGATTTATTATTGTCACATGTATTAGCATACAGTGAAAAGTATTGTTTCTTGCACGCTCTACAAAGCAGCATACCATTCATAGAGAAGGAAACAAGAGAGTGCAGAATGTAGTGTTACAGTCATAACTAGGGTATAGAGAAAGATCAACTTAATGCAAGGTAGGTCCATTCAAAATTCTGATGGCAGCAGGGAAGAAGTCGTTCTTGTGTCGGTTGGTACGTGACCTCAGACTTTTGTAACTTTTTCCTGACGGAAGAAGATGGAAGAGAGAATGTCCAGGGTGAGTGGAGTCCTTCATTATGCTGGCTGCTTTGCCGAGGCAAGTATAGACAGAGTTAATGGATGGGAGGCCGATTTGCGTGATGGATTGAGCTACATTCATGACCTTTTGTAGTTTCTTGCTGTCTTGGGCAGAGCAGGAGACATACCAAGCTGTGATACAACCAGAAAAATGCTTTCTATGGTGCATCTGTAAAAGTTGATGAGAGTTGTAGCTGACATGCCAAATTTCCTTAGTCTTCTAAATCCAATCCTGACTTACAAAAGGAAACTGGATAATTATCTGAAGAGAAAACAATTTCACAGCTACAGTGATAGGGCAAGGGAGTGGGACTAGCTGAATTGCTCTTGCAAACAACTGGCACAAACACAACAGGCTGAATGGCCGCCAGCACCGGAATCACTCCATGATTCTATCGGAAATCTTCTTCACAAGGTCATTTGAAAATTATTCCACGCTGTGATACATTTTAGGAACCATTCCACCCCTTGAGACTCAAAGGCGAAAATCCTTCTCTTCAATATTACAGGGATTATTATTCCAATCTAAGGGGTTGAGGTGGTTGTGTGGAGTATTGAGGAAAGACAAAATCAGGTACCAGCACATCATGGGCCCTGTGAAGATTGTGTCAAAGAAAGTAGTTGGGAAGAGACTGAAATGTCTTCTGTTGTGGAGAGAGAGAGTGAGAGGAAATGTGGTGAGGTAAATGATGGAGACTGAACTGCCAGGAAGGAGGAGAAGAGGAAGGTCAAGGAACAGATGGAAAGATGCGGCAGTGAGAGACTTAAATGCAATGGAATTGGTCGAGGAATGGGTGATTGACAGAGAAATGTGAGCAACTAGCATTGTGGAAACCCCAAGTGAAATGGGAGAAAGAACTCCCAGCATTGAAATCCTGCATTGCCTGACATATACTTAGCAGCTCATTGTATTATTTTGCTGTAAATTATCACTGCTGCTCTTCAATCTGAAAAAACTTCTCTACTTCTTAATTAAATAATTTATGTGACTAATAACAATTAAAAACGAAATAGTCTTCATCAACATATTCACAATCCAAAATGAAATCTTTCATTAGAAGACTACATGTACACTCTGAATGTTTTCTCTCTCCTGTGATTAAAACCATTGCTTTACACAATATCTTCAATCTGTTCTCCAATCAACTTTTCCAGAATTGAATGGATTTGAACAACTCACTTGTTTTTAAAGCTTTCCTCTTTTATCTCGCACGCACAAATCTGCATTCTGTGCCACTTTGCTATTTTATGTCCACCCTTCTTGACTTGATGTTGCTCTGGTTTTCATTGTGAAGTCAGGGAGCATAACCAGAAAGCAGGTGTGTTGTATGGCAACATAAATCTGGACAGCTGTTCGTGACAATTTAGGCTAAGTGAGAATTAAGGCACAGACCCGGGATACAGAAAATATTAACATGGCAGTAAGTGTAATATTTGGCAATTAAATAGATGGTGCAGCTCTTTGTCCCTAATATGGACTCAATAGCATCGCCAACTTGTGAAGTATTCATGATAAAATATGTAGCTCGTTTTCCCCAAACATAAGAACATAGAAATAGGAGCAGGAGTAGGCCATTCAGTCCCTTGAGCCTGCTTCACCACTCAATAATGTCATGGCTAATCTTCTGCCTCAGCTCCACTTTCCAGCCACTCTCTACATCCTTCCGCACCGACCAAATCTCGATCTATTCCAGTCTTAAATATGCTCAACAGTGGGGCATCAAAACAATCTGGGGTAGAAAATCCCAAAGACTCGCAACACCCTGAGTGAAGAAATTTCTCCTCATTTCAATCCTAAATGATCACCCCTTTATCCTGAGACTGTGTTCTAGATTCTCCAGCCTGGGGAAACAGCCTCTCAGTGAATACCTGCCAAGCCCCATCAGAATCCAGTGTGTTTCAGTGAGATCATCAACCCCCCTATTCTTCTACACTCCAGAGATTATCAGCCCAATCTACTCAGTGTCGCATCTCAGGACAACCATCTCACCCCAGAACCCAATCCAGTGACCCTTTGCTGTACACCTCCCAGGCAAGTATATTCTTCCTTAGATGTGGAGAACAATTAGGGCAGGACTTTCCCCTCGGATTCAGCACTGCGATAGCAGACTCAAATACGGTGAGAATACAGCTTGTGTGGCGAACAGTTACTCGGCTGTGATTTTCCCCAAATGAGCCAATTAGTGGCCAAAAGGCATACTAATTGACAATTAAAGGCAGCAGACAGGTTTTTGATATTGGAGGGCCAACAGAAACCAAGTTTCTGACTCAACTGCCCTTTCAGGCAGTGCGTTCCAGAATCCCACAATGCTGGGTGAAATGTTTCTTCTCAACTCCCCTCTTAGTCTTCCACTTCTTACCTTAAATCTAGGCCCCCTGGTTATTGACCCCTCTATTGGAAAAAAATGTCTTCCTATCCATCCTATCTATGCCCCTCATAATTTTATACGCCTCTATCAGGTCCCCTCTCAACCTTCACTGCTCCAAGGAAAACAGCCCCTATTTATCCAATCTCTTCTCACAACTCAGACCCCTCCAGTCGAGGCAGCATCCTGGTGAACTTCCTCTCCAGTGCAATCACATCCTTCCTATAATGTGGTGATCAAAGCTGCACACAGTACTCCAGTTGTGGCCTAACCTGTGTTTTGTACAGCCCAAGCATGATCCGCGTGCTCATGTATTCTTTGCCTTGGCCAATAAACGCAAATATTCCATATGCCTTCTTAACTACTTTATCTCTCACCTATACTTTTCTGGTTGAATTCCATTTGCCACTGCTCTGCCCACCTGACCAGTCCATTGATATATTTCTGCAGTCTATGGCTATCCTCCTCACTATTTATCACTCTACCAATTTGTGTCATCCACAAACTTCTTGATCATACTCCTCCAAATCATTAACGTACATCACAAATAGAAAGGCCCCTCCACAAATAGAAAGGCCCAGCGGAATCCCACTGGAAATGGGCTTCCAGTCACAGAAACATCCCTCTACCATCACTCTCTGCTTCCTGATCTGAGCCAATTTTGGATCCACTGTGCCACTTTGCCTTGGATCCCAATGGCTCTTACTTTCTTGACCAGTCTGCCATGAGGAACCTTATCAAAAGCCTGCTAACGTCCACAGACTACATCAAATGTATTACCCCCTCATCAACGCTCCTGGCTATCGCCTCAAAACATTTGGTTAAATTTGTCAAACATGACCTTCTCTTAACAAAGTAGGCTGACTATCCCTGATTAATCTGCATCTCTCCAAGTGCCAATATATACTGTCCCAATGAATTCTTTCTAGTAACTGGCCTATACTTTCCTGGTCTATCCTTACCTCCTTTTATTAATAATAGGACGATGTTAGCAGTCCTCCAGTCCCCTGGCACCTCACCGGTGTCCAGACAGGATATGAAAATTACCTAGAAAATATTCATCTTGGTTCGAGGCATTTGAGATCTATTTTAAAAAATAGATTCAACAGTTGGGAATTACTGAATTTGGTTATTTGCTTTTATCTGTTGCCAAGGATAGTGCATAGAATCAGCAAGCACTGACCAAAAGTGGACTTACACACACATGGAAATAGTGAAGACATCCCAAAGTGCTTTACAGCCAATTAATTATACTTTAAGTCTAGTTGCTGCTGTTGTGTTGGGAGATGCAGAAGCAGAACATGGTCGCACAAAGAGCAAAGGAACAAATGATTAAATTATCTGTTCAGTCATGATGGCTGAAGGGTTAATGTTGCCCACCCGTATTGATAGGTCATCAATAAAATTGCTGCTCCACATGAAACTACTGGTCATTAAAGTACATTCTAAAGTTATGAAGCTTTTGTTAAACAGGTAGCAAAAACACTTTAGTAAGTAGAAAATCAAATCAGGATATAAGACACCGCTCTGTGTGTGTCTCTTTTCCCACTCATTACTCACGCATTGTATTTAACATTCATTGGGCTGGATCTACTACTTTCAGATACACCCTTATGCCGACACACAAATAATTAGTTAAAATTGGTCTTGCATCTTACAGAATCTGTAATTCTCAGACTGTTTCAGTATTTGAAGTAGTGCCAGGTTTTGCTTAGGAGTTACAGTGTGTACTTAAGTCACACTATAGCTGCATAAAATCTTTTGAACCCTACACTTTGTACAAGTATCATAGAACAGGTAGGAGTTCTCATCCACAGAGGAATCTTTTAATTAAATACTTTCCATCAAAGCAAAAGGTGATGATCACTTCCATTAAAAGCTCCCTTGAACACATACGAGGAAGTTACTTCATAATAAAAGGTGCTGGCCAATTAATTCCTCCAAGCTACTCCCAATCTGCTGGAGCTACTTTGTTGTGAGTTCCAATGAATTAAGACCAGTTGAGTGGGAGCAGCGTGGATTGTCTCTATTACGATTAGCAAGACCACTAGTAAATCCTTATGATCTCACCAACAATGTGTACTTTTATATCATCTTCGACAAAATAAACTGTCTCAAGGCACTTCACAAAGGTGTTAGCTGATGTAGCATTGATATAGTGCCTTTCGTATACTCAAAATATCCAAAGGTGCTTTACAGCCAATAAAGAACTTCTGAAGTGTAGTCAGTTGTAATGTATAGAAATACAGCAGGTAACTTATTCATCGTAACAGCCCATCATTCAATTGGATAAATGATCATTGATCGAAGGATAAACACTAGGATTAATTTAGCATGGCCAAACAACCGAACCCACACATCTTTGGACTGTGGGAGGAAACTGGAGCACCCGGAGGAAACCCATACAGACACGGGTAGAATGTGCAAACTCCACACAGACAGTGACCCGAGGCTGGAATTGAACCCGGGTCCCTGGCACTGAGGTAGTAATGCTAACCACTGTGCCACCATGCTGCCAAAGTGAAGCGTCAGCCAAAAATGATGGGCTGGATTTTAACCTTAGATTCCAGACATCAATTAGTCTGTTGACACAGATGGACCCAAGGGAAAACATTGCTTGATTGACAGATTTCTCTATTAGATTTATTTCTCAATTACTCGGTGTTTATTCACACAAGCTAAAGGGGTGTAAAGTACTTGCAGTATCTGCTATAGATTCTGTAAGGGCTGCAGTAAAAGGGATAAGTTGGAAGAAAGTTATGAAGTAATTACTTTTTTAATGCTATTTCACACATGACACTGTTACTATGGGGTTTGTTGGTTCTGTACAGAGTGGATACTGGGTCAATGGACAATGTGGTGTCATACATTGGCATAGAGGGCATGAGGAGCCATTGCGGTAGGGCTTTGATTGGCTTTGGAGTATGAGGAGTCATTGGGGTGGTTGGAGGGGCGTATGTTGGCAAAGAGGTTATGAGGATCCTTTGGGGTGGGTGGAGAGCATGAGACGGCAGGCATGGGGAGTGTATGGAGGGATGTGAGGGGTGAGGACTATTTTCTGTTTTATTGTTTTTATTATAACTGGGGGGCAAAGTCCCAGGGCACTGAGGCAAGCCTTTTAAACAGCCCGCTTCTGCACCCAGCAGCCCGTGTCTGCTTCCAAACTATTTCTGGGTGTGGTGAGCTCAACTCCAGTTAGCATCCACATATACCACCACCCCCCACCCCCCAGACCCTCCGAATGAAAATTGTGCCTTTACAGGCACTTTCTTCCAAGGTAGTTAGCTAAGCCAGGAAATTTCTGAAGTACTCCTAGCCACCTCTTGGATGAAAATCGGTTGCTCAGTGGTTAGCACTGCTGCCTCACAACGCCAAGGAGCTGGCTTTGATTCCCGGCTTGGATCACTGTCTATGCGGTGTCTGCACATTCTCCCTGTGTCTGCGGGGTTTCCTCTGGGTGCTCCAGTTTCCTCCCACAGTCCAAAAGACGTGCTGGTTCGGTGCATTGGCCATGCTAAATTCTCACTCAGTGTACCTGAACAAATGCCAGAGCGTGACGAGGGGATTTTCGCAGTAACTTCAGTGCAGTGTTAACGTAGCCTACTTGTGATACTAATGAATAAGCTTTAAACTTTAGCCCCAAATGTTCAAGTTTGTGGAGTGGAGCTAGAGAAATGAATAGTCAAAAAGTGAAGAACATTTAAATTTTTAAAGTTGTAAATGAAATGTCAAGGCCAGGAAGTCAGAGGTAGAGAATTTAATATGGCAGAACTGTGGTGCTACTAATGGACAATGCAGGAAGACCCAAGTGGACAGTCTGGAATCCAATACCAGAGCCTGCTGGAGCTGTAGAGTTAGAGTCAAGATTTTTGAATTCTATACATTTGGAAAAATGGGAGACCAGCAAGGACAAGGTTGATGTGATGAAATGGTATGGTGGGGGACAGGATACAAGTGCAGAATTTATGTAGGGAGGTGCTCAGGATGCCAGCACGGACATACTGAAGAAGCCAAGTTTGCAGGATTTCCGCACTGGTGGGAATGATGTTATGGCAGAGATAGGCAATGTCCAAAAGTAGGAACCTAAGTAGTTCTCATTTGTAACTTAATGTCAGCTAGGCAATCTGAATGAACAATGACAGTCAAGTAATAGGCAGGTAGTCGAGATATTAAACTGGGTTTTGTGAGCATACATGTAGAAACTGATTCAATACCTACAAATGATATCTCTAAAGAGAGAGGCAAGGTAGAATTTAGGACTGAAGGGGAAGGTAATGTTGGAGGCGTGGTGACTACATTGAAAGAGATAAGAGAGGCAACAAAACCACAGTGAACCTTGGTCAAAGTTCCATCTCAAGTGGCTCAGTCAACTCACTGCTATAGTGTATCTCTCAAGGCAACCAAGTTAAAACACTTGTAAAATATTAGACATTGAAAATTATTCAGGAAATCATGGATGTCATTGCTCATTTGATTAAAATCCATTGTTTAGTTTAAATGTATTTGCATTTTGTTTTCTGTCTGCGTGTTATGTGGGCACATGGAAAATTAGCATCCTTCTGCAAGCCAACACTAGAGAGACTATTTTTGATTCAATTATGGACTAACCACCAAAGTATTAGTTTAAAAAAAACTGCAGCAGGAACCATGAGTGGTTATTTTTACTTCAACATATTTAATAAGTTACAATAATGTATCTCATTTGAGATATACACACCACACTGCAGGGAACAAGACAAGTCTTGAGCACATACTGCTTATCCATTCATCACCACCCACAATGATGTTGGGGTGTTGGGAACAAAAGCAAGTCTAGCATAAATTCACCAGGTCCAAAAATCCAATTATTAGCATCATAAGGACTTGAAAATTGTATCTGTTATTGATTATAGCCAATAGTCAATATTCTAGTGCATTTTATGCTGGACGAGACTCTGAACATGTTCTAACCTTCAACAATTTGCACTTATTCAACACCAGTTATCACAAACTAGAATCTTCATTTTTTAAATATCAGACTCCTTAAAAATTGTCTACATCTATTATGTAAATGTCACAGACCTTCCCAAATTGAATTTAACTTTTTTTTAAAAAGATAATATCTCAGCGGATGGTCTCGTGGTCACACAAATAAATACAATTATTCAAAAAAAGAATTTTTCAGAAAGAGTTTCCTTCTTCAACATTCTGCTATCACTGCAAGAATCTCAAGGCACACCTCTTTTTAATGTGGTTTTGTTCCGTCTTGCGGTCTCCCTCCCTTCATCTTTGGCTTGATCCCCACTCACTATCCACCACCCTGTGTGAGGAGTTGTTATGACTAAGGAAATGTTTATTCAGCAAATCGTTTCTCCTGATTCATAGGTGAAGGAAACATGGGTATTGTCTGTTCTGCCCACATATAGAAATCTAACTAGGCTCGGGAAAATCAACTACCACGTGTGCTAACTCAAGAGTGGTGCAGGATGGTGTAGAGATTTTCTTTTAAATTTGCTGAAAATGCAATAAAGCCTTGAAAAAGATAGGCTAAAGATGTGGAAGGAAAATTGCCATATGTTTGTTCACAGCTGATATAAATGCTTCATGAATAAAAAGAAAAACTTCTGAAAATTCACAGCAGGTTACTTGACTTGCATTTTGCTTAAACTAAAACAGAAATCTATTTTTTTCTTTTCAGATACTAATTGGTCTACTGCACTTCCAAATGCTAATGCTTATCCTTCAAATTTCCATAATACCACTCTTTCTCTTCTATTTCCGAAATAGAAAGTTTATTTATTTATTAGTCATAAGGCTTACATTAACACTGCAATGAAGTTACTGTGAAATTCATCTAGTCGCCACACTCCAGCGCCTGTTCGGATCAATGCACCTAACCAGCATGTCTTTCAGACTGTTGGAGGAAACCAGAGCACCTGGAGGAAACCCACACAGACACGGGGGAGAACGTGCAAACTCCACACAGTGACCCAAGGTGGGAATTGAACCCGGGTCCCTGGCGCTGTGAGGCAGCAGTACTAACCACTGTGCCACTGTAAAACAGAAAGCTACAGGAACTCTGCTGGCTCGAATGAATGTTCCAAAATATTTTTGTGTTGAAACAGTGACAGGGCATTGATTAAAGCAGAACTTGAGCTCAAGTAATTCTCATCAGCTTCTGAATCTCTAATTCCCAGTATTAAATAAACTCATTATTCAACAACTAGAAATAAATGCGGTCCTAAAACAGTATTATCCTTCACTCGGTAATGAATACAAAAAGGGACATTTAAATATGATTCGATTTTAGTTAAGAAGCTAAGTCATCGGGTTAAGTAACCAAGACAAACCAGGAAACAGAAATATGAAATAAACAGAATAAAAGTGGCCCTTTTTACTAGTAACAGTAAAATTCTTAGCTGGAGATGATAAAAGGTAGCATTGAGAGATTGGAAGTGAAGCTGCATTCACTGACTGGAGACTTGTTTACTATTCCATACAGATTCAAAAGATTTTTGACAAGGTCCCACGCAAGAGATTAATGAGCAAAATTAAAGCTCATGGTCTTGGGGGTAATGCATTGCCGTGGATAGAAAACTGGTTGGCAGACAGGAAGCAGAGCATGGGAATAAACAGGTCCTTTTTCAGAGTGGCAGGCAGTGACTAATGGGGTACCGCAGGGTTCAGTGCTGGGACCCCAGCTATTCACCATATACATTAATGATTTGGATGAAGGAATTGAAAGCAATATCTCCAAATTTGCAAACAACACTAAGCTGGGTGGCGGTGTGTGCTGTGAGGAGGATGCTAAGAGGCTGCAGGGTGACTTGGACAGGCTGACTGAGTAGGCAAATATTTGTCAAATGCAATAAGTATAATGTGGATAAATGTGAGGTTATCCACTTCGGTGGCAAAAACAGGAAGGAAGATTATCTGAATGGTGGAAGTTTAGGAAAAGGGGAAGTGCAATGTTACCTGGGTGTCATGGTGGAACAGTCACTGTAGGTTGGAATGCAGGTACAGCAGGTCATGAGGAAAGCTAATGGCATGCTGGCCTTCATAGCAAGAGGATTCGAGTATAGGAGTAAGGATGTCTAGCTGCAGTTATATAGGCCACACTTTGAGTATTGTGTGCAGTTTTGTTCTCCTAGTCTGAGGAAGGACATTGTTGCTATTAAGGGAGTCCAGCGAAGGTTCACCAAACTGATTCCTGGAATGGCAGGACAGACATATGAAGAGAGACTGGATCGATTGGGCTTGTACAAACTGGAATTTAGAAGAATGAGAGGGGATCTCATAGAAACATATAAAATCCTGATGGGACTCAACAAGCCCGATGCAGGAAGAATATTCCCGATGTTGGGAAATTGCAGAACTAGGGGACACAGTCTAAGAATAAGGGGTAGAATAGAATGAAGGATTCAAACCCTACAGTGCGGAAGCAGACCCATCAAGACTGCATTGACAACAATCCCATCCTGGCCTTATCCCTATAACTCCACATATTTACCCTGCCAATCCCCCTAACCCGCACCTCTCGGGACACAAAGGGGCAGTTTAGCTAACCAACCTAACCCATACATCTTTGGACTGTGGGAGGAAACTGGAACACACAGAGGTAAGCCATTCAGGACTGAGAAAAGAAAGAGCTTCTTCACTCAGAATTGTGAACCTGTGGAATTCTCTACCACAGAAAGCTGTTGGAGCAAGTTCATTAGATATGCTTAAGAGGGAGCTGGATGTAGCCCCTGTGGCTAAAGGGATCAAGGGGTATAGAGAAAAAGCAGAAGTGAGATACTGAAAGTGCATGATCAACCATGATCATATTGAATGATGGTGCAGGTTCGAAGGGCCGAATGGCCTACTCCTGCACCAATTTTCTGTGTTTCTATTCACTGGGATAGACTTTATCAGTATTGGTGTGCAGTATCCCAAGTGCTCATTTTCCAAAGTTAATGCTAGTACTTTGTCAAATCAGATTAAATATTTCCATTTATTTACTCATTATAGATAATAAAGTTTGTTTTTTAGTGAGCTTCAGGGGTTCAAGACAGGGCTGGAGTCTTAAACTTCTTTTAGTTTGCTATCCGGTCTCTGTATTACACCTCCTACAGCATTGATCTATTCTCCCACAACAGGTCTGAATACCATCTACCAATAGGCATCGCTTATCACATCACTATGACATCTTTC
Source organism: Mustelus asterias (assembly GCF_964213995.1). Classification (NCBI taxonomy): domain Eukaryota; kingdom Metazoa; phylum Chordata; class Chondrichthyes; order Carcharhiniformes; family Triakidae; genus Mustelus; species Mustelus asterias. The sequence goes on from NC_135804.1 coordinate 112,859,103, forward strand.
CTGTTGCTCTATGGCCACTCAGAAGTAAAACTCATTTACAGCCAATTAGAACCAAACTGTAACCAATCTTCTCATCAGCCTGCAGACAGACACAAGAAACTGGATGGAGCAGATGAAACTCCCAGCCAAACAGACTATAAAGCCAACAGATGAAGGCGTGTGACGCCCAATCCGAAAACAAGTTCATGCATGGAGCTGTGGATTGACAGGATGAGTAAGAAAATCTCCCGACAGCTGAAGCTGAGCAGTAAAACAGATACTGGCGTGAGAAAACCGCCACTTATGCACATCTTCCCAGATTACAGGTCGAGTTTCCTTTATCCAAAACCCCTGCAACTGACTGTATTCTGGATTTCAGATAATTTCACTTGGCAGATAGCACATATTAACAGGCATTACAACAAGTCTAGGACTAGGCTAATTATAGTCTAAAGTAAGATGTATCACTGAATAACAAGTAATGAGTTTCCTGTTGACATGTTCATCACGAAAATAGCAAGGTAAACAAACAGTGCAATCAACTAGACTTGACATGATAAAGGTCAATGCTGTTCAAAAAATGTGGTTTTAAGATGTATGCAGTTTTCAGATTTACAGATAAAGGATACTTGACTGTATTAGGAATACATCACAGGGTTGTATAGCTCAAATATTTCAATAGATCCGGTAATCTTTGAAGTGAGTTTACGCAGCATTTTGTGAGGTGGGTGGGAGAGTCAAGAATTAGCGGAGGAGGGTTGAGAGTGAGGGGAAGAAAAGAATGTTGAAAGTTAGGGAAGGACCTGGAAGAGAGATTCAATCACCTTCTTAGGATTATCAGCAAAGATAGCCAGATATGATGAGACAGTAAGATTTGTCTTTCACACACAGGTAAATGTACCTGCTGCCAATGCAGCCAATTACATCTCATGTCGTCTGAGTTTTTTCTTACAAATTCTAAAAATCAAGTTCTCAAAATCTATCATGCTGACCTGATACATACATCGGAGTGCTTTCTACTGATAGCTTAGGCCTACGGACTGACCAATCCACAAATATTAAACATTAGGTTAAATCAATAGTTTCCGAAGCATGACTATTTGTAATTGTGTATTTACTTAAAAGTAAAACATTTGCGTTTGTTCATTCATGGGACGTGGGCGTCGCTGGTTGGCATTTATTACACATCCCTAATTGTCCTTGAGAAAGTGTTGTTGAAAAGGTTCAAATTGTCTGCTGAACGCTATGAAGGTGACTCACCTGTCCCAGGATTAAGGTCCCGCTCTGCGGGCTGCTCCCATGGCGGTACAGAGTGCTGATGTTGCTGGGACTCCCAACAGTCAGGTAGGACTTTTGCTCATTAACGCTGAAGACAGGATTTGGAGAGCTAAGGCTGCCGAGACTCTCGTAGTAAGAACTTTCCGAGGCGGTGGATACACTTCCTGGCCGGAATGACGATGTCATGTTTGGGGGCGAGACGGTGCGCCGGCCGGCCGGTCAACTTGTGGGGAATAGGGAGCTGCACCCAAACCCCCGAGACTCCTCTACTTGTTGGGGCGAAGCGATCCCGGTCGAGTGAACAAATAAAATGGAAAGGCGGACAGGCTGCAGAATGCTGTATTTCCAAAGGGATAGGCGTGCCCGAGCCAAGCCCAGTGAGAGGCACACCTTTCCCAGACTCTGAGTGGCAGCACTCTGAGACACCTCCGAGGGCGCTGTCACCACATTTACAAACACCCTTCCCAGCCCAGACTCCCGCCCCCAAAAAAGAAACGCTCCACTTCTTCCCTCAATTCTCCTGATTTCTTGAATGGTTGAAAATGAACATGACTGTGAATATTCACCTTGATTCATTTTTCTAGAAAAGGAACTCCCTCTCTGACCCCCACACTCCATCATGACACTCCCCAGTGCTACCTCTTTGACCAAGGTTTTGGTCATTTGTCCTGAAATCTCCTAATGTGGCTCAGTGTTAACTTTTGTTCCAGTGAAGCGTTTAATTTCATGAAAGGCGCTATATCAATGCAAGTCGTTGCAGTTGTAAAACGAATGAAATTCCAAATGCCTTTGACAACGTAAACTATTGAGTACGTTATTTCAACGTGTTAAGTATTCGCAAACCCATAGCACATAGGAGTAAGAAAACACATCCAAAAATAATTGGATCATACACTTGAGTAACTTAGAAAAAATGATATTGCTCTCCTAAATTTGTTAAAGAAATGAACTTGAAACTTTTGATGTGTCATAAATGGAACTTCAAATTGAATTCAAGTCTCAGCAGCTCATTTACTGTTAACTATGTTAGTTGATCATCTGTAAGGATGGCGAGGAGTTTGTACAAAACTGACTACTCCATTCACCCTCAGGCATTGGCGAACAAATTATTTCGTGGTATGCGCTGATATTTTCTTCGTGTCTGCGCCGCTGGGAGTTAATGGTGTTTAAGATTATTCTAACTTTTTAAAAAAAAAGACATACATTACCTCTATGCAATTTCGAACCGTGCATTGGACATTGAGTCAGCCAATGGAATTATCCGAGAATGCAGGCGGAGTGAATGCTTTAAGAAGTTTATTTTCTGGATTGCTGGGTGAATCGAGTGCTTCAGGCAAGCCTGCCATTCACAATTTAAAGTTTATTTATGAGTCACAAGTAGGCATTACATTCACACTGCAATGAAGTTCCTGTGAAAATCCCCTAGTCGCCACACTGCGGCGCCTGTTCGGGTACACTGAGGGAGAATTTAGCATAGCCAATTGACCTAACCTGCACATCTTTGGACAGTGGGAGCAAACGGGAGCATCCGGAGGAAACCCATGCAGATATAGGGAGAACGTGCAAACTCCACACAGACAGTAACCCAAGCCAGGAGTCAAACCCGTGACCCAGACACTATGACGCAGCAGTGCTAACTGTGCCACCCCACTCTTAGAATACTAAGAATGGTACAGACGAGATAATTAAAAATGTTAGTGCAATGGTTATACTTTTTTAACCTAGTAATTGGAAATTTAAATTCCATGTGGCAAGTTGTGAAATGAAATTGCACTCTGGACATTCTCTCTTCCACCTTCTTCCATCTGGAAAAATATACAAAAGTCTGAGATCAAATACCAGCTGACTCAAGAACAGCTTCTTCTCTGCTGTCGTCAGACTTTTGAGCGGACCTATCTTGTATTAAGTTGATCTTTCTCTACACCCTAGCTATGACTGTAACACTACATTCTGCACTCTCTCCTTCCCTATGTTAGGTCTGTATAGCACGTAGGAAACAACATTTTTCACTGTATCGTAATATATGTGACAATAAATCAAAATCCAAAAAAATGAATAAGATTGGGTACTTTGCAAACTAGTACAAGAAAAAGATAATTACCTTACCAAGTTTTCCATTCACAAATCAAAGCTGATGAAATGTCACAAGCTGAAATTGAACTCTTGCTTTTCTGTCTCCACAGACTATCCGACCTGCCGAGTATTTCCAGTATTTTGCACGTTTATTTCAGATTTCCAACAGTTGCAACATTTTGCCTTTGAAGAGGCTGCCACTTCTCAGGAAGCTTAGCAATGTGCAAAGTAAGCTTGATGGTATACTGTATAGGAGATAACAATTTCAATGTGTAATTTCAATCAAATAGGCGCTTACTATGCAAACAGGCAGTTAATAAGTCCTTAAGAAAGCAATAGTTTAAGGACATCAAATATTGATATATAAATAAAAATCACATAAAAAGTATGAACAAAATGTGTAAAAGTAACAAACAGGCTGCCCTAAATGTCACACCATGAACAGGCTTTCATTTTTCAGACTCTATAGCCTTGAAACCAGATGGCTTAGGTTAGACCATGTCAAACAGAAGGTTTAGCACATTATCAATCTGTGATCACCCAGCCCTTTTGGATACTTCCAGAATATTTGTACAAAGGAGTATTTAAACTTTGATACTGTTATTTAAATTTGGAATATTTATTTTAAAAAGCATTATCTTTACTACATGAGAACTCACATTTATTTACATGACCTCAGACACACCAAAGGGCTTTACATTCTAATAAGTAGCACGGTAGCACAGTGGTTAGCACTGCTGCTTCACAGCTCCAGGGTCCTGGGTTCGATTCCCGGATTGGTCACTGTCTGTGTGGAGTTTGCACATTCTCCTCGTGTCTGCATGGGTTTCCTCTGGGTGCTCCGGTTTCCTCCCACAGTCCAAAGATGTGCGGGTTAGGTTAATTGGCCAGGTTAAAAAAAATTGCCCCTTAGAGTCCTGGGATGCGTAGGTTAGAGGGATTAGTGGGTAAAATACGTGGGGGTAGGGCCTGGGTGGGATTGTGGTTGGTGCAGACTCGATGGGCCGAATGGCCTCCTTCTGCACTGTAGGGTTTTCTGTGATTTCTATGAAGTACTTTTGAATGTAGCAGCAATTTTATTCTAGGTAACACAGCAGTTAATATGCACACAGCAAGGTCCCAGTAAGATTGAGCTACACGTTATGTGAAAGGTTCTGGAGTTTGAGCTTCTGCAGGTAAATAATGAAGAGGGCACAAGGTTGCAATCCTGGAGTATAGAATCATAGAAACCTTACAGTACAGAAAGAGGCCATTCGGCCCATCGAGTCTGCACCGACCACAATCCCACCCAGGCCTTACCCTCATATATTTTTACCCACTAATCCCTCTAACCTACACATCTCAGGACACTAAGGGGCAATTTTAGCATGGCCAATCAACCTAACCCACACATCTTTGGACTGTGGGAGGAAACCGGAGCACCCGGAGGAAACCCAATGATAAGCCAATGATGACTATTTAGGCATTGGAGGAAAAACAGAGATAGCCGCAGGAAATTAATTTCAGGAATGTAGCAGGTAAAATGGAATCATAAAGAGACAGGAGCATGGCGACTTCTTGTGAGCTGCCGCCAGCATACTCTCTAATTCTATCTTTTACTCTCGTTCAATGCTTTACCAACCGATTCAAGAATAGCTTCTTCCCTGCTGCTATCAGACTTTTGAATAGACCTACCTTATATTAAGTTGATCTTTCTCTACAGCCAGCTATGACAGTAACGCTACATTCTGCGCCCTCTGCTTTCATTCTACCCTATACTCCATGAACGGTATGTTTTGTCTGTATAGTGCGCAAGAAACAATACTTTTCACTGTATACCAATACATGTGACAATAATAAATCAAATCAAATCAAATATCATGGAGTGGCCAATGAAGACAGCATGGAGATGAGGAAGGAAGATGGGCTTGCATTTGTATCATGGGTTTAAGTCTATGAGAATGTGTCAAAGTGCTTCATATAAATTACTTTTAGTAGTATAATTGTTATTACATAGGTAAATATGAGTCAATTTTCACATAGCAAGATCCCACAATGTGATAGAACCATAGAACCATAGAAAATTACAGCTCAGAAACAGGCTTTTTGGCCCTTCTGGTCTGTGCCAAACCATTTTTTGCCTAGTCCCACTGACCTGCACTTAGACCATATCCCTCCACACCCCTCTCATCCATGAACCTGTCCAAATTTTTCTTAAATGTTAAAAGTGACCCCGCATTTACCACTTTATCCGGCAGCTCATTCCATACTCCCACCACTCTCTGAGTGAAGAAGCCCCCCCTAATATTCCCTTTAAACTTTTCTCCTTTCACCCTTAACCCATGCCCTCTGGTTTTTTTCTCCCCGAGCCTCAGTGGAAAAAGCCTGCTTGCATTCACTCTATCTATACCATCAAAATCTTATACACCTCTATCAAATCTCCCCTCATTCTTCTACGCTCCAGGGAATAAAGTCCCAACCTATTCAATCTCTCTCTGTAATTCAGCTTCTCAAGTCCCGGCGACATCCTTGTGAACCTCCTCTGCACTCTTTCAACCTTTTTTACATCCTTCCTGTAACTAGGTGACCAAAACTGTACACTATACTCTAAATTCGGCCTCACCAATGCCTTACATAACCTTACCATAACACTCCAACTTTTATACTCGATACTCCGATTTATAAAGGTCAATGTACCAAAGGCACTCTTTACGACTCTATCCACCTGTGACGTCACTTTTAGGGAATTCTGTACCTGTATTCCCAGATCCCTCTGTTCAACTGCACTCTTCAGAGTCCTACCATTTACCCTGTACGTTCTACTTTGGTTTGTCCTTCCAAAGTGTAATATCTCACACTTGTCTGTGTTAAATTCCATTTGCCATTTTTCAGCCCATTTTTCTAGCTGGTCCAAATCCCTCTGCAAGCTTTGAAAACCTTCCTCACTGTCCACTACACCTCCAATCTTTGTATCATCAGCAAATTTGCTGATCCAATTTACCACGTTATCATCCAGATCATTGATATAGATGACAAACAACAATGGACCCAACACCGATCCCTGCGGCACACCACTAGTCACAGGCCTCCACTCAGAGGAGCAATCCTCCACAACCACTCTCTGGCTTCTTCCATTGAGCCAGTGTCTAATCCAATTTACTACCTCCCCATGTATACCCAGCGACTGAACCTTCCTAACTAACCTCCCATGAGGGACCTTGTCAAAGGCCTTGCTGAAATCCAGGTAGACAACATCCACCGCCTTCCCTTCATCCACTTTCCTGGTAACCTCCTCGAAAAACTCTAATAGATTGGTCAAACATGACCTACCACGCACAAAGCCATGTTGACTCTCCCTAATAAGTCCCTGTCTATCCAAATATTTGTAGATCCTATCCCTTATCACACCTTCTAATAACTTGCCCACCACCGACATCAAACTTACTGGCCTATAATTTCCCGGATTTCTTTTGGAACCTTTTTTAAACAACAGAACAACATGAGCCACCCTCCAATCATCCGGCACCTCCACCGTGAATACTGACATTTTAAATATGTCTGCCAGGGCTCCTGCAAGTTCAACACTAGCTTCCCTCAAGGTCCGTGAGAATACCCTGTCCGGTCCTGGGGATTTATCCACTCTGATTTGCCTCAAGACAGCGAGCACCTCCTCCCCTTTAATCTGTAAAGGTTTCATGACCTCCCTACCTGTTTGCCCTATTTCCGTAGACTCCATGCCCGTTTCCTCAGTAAATACGGATGCAAAAAACCATTTAGTATCTCCCCCATCTCTTTTGGTTCCATTACAGTCTACCACTCTGGTCTTCAAGAGGACCAATTTTATCCCTCACTATCCTTTTGCTCCTTTGGTGAACAAATAGCTAATCGGTTTTTGTGGTCGTATTAATACGATTAATACAAATCAACTTTGTCCTCTCACAAGATAACCCCTTTGGTGTCACATATTTAACCCACATAGTATAATGTGTGACTTGGACAATTTAGGTCTAGCAGTATAGCCATTGGTCAGAAGAACTCTGTTCTTCAAATATTCCTGTGGGAGAGAGGAAAGTGTACTTGAAAGCAACGAGGGCATTGCAGGACGTTAAAAAGGGAAGTGCTGGAGATAAGGCTGCAGCTGAATTGAGAGTTGATTTGTTTTGAAGGGGTAGGTGCTCACAGTATCTTTGAAAGATATAGGGGCTGTGTCAGAACAAAAGTATTTTTTATTTAAACTTTCTTCATTCATTAGTCACAAGTAAGGCTTACATTAACACTGCAATTAAGTTACTGTGAAATTCCACTAGTCGCCACATTCTGGTGCCTGTTGGAGTCAATGCACCTAACCAGCACGTCTTTCAGACTGTGGGAGGAAACCAGAGCACCCGGAGGAAACCCACGCAGACACGGGGAGAATATGCAAACTCCACACAGACAGTGACCCAAACCGGGAATTGAACCGGGTCCCTGGTGCTGTGAGGCAGCAGTGCTAACCATAATCAACGCATAGGTAATGAAGTAATCAGGAGGTGGGATGAGAGATGGTTGAAGGAATGGCTGAAAAGCGTCATGGACCATAAATGTTTGTGTACCAGGAGAAGATAATACTTAAAAAATAAATATTTACACATGGTAATCAGTGGATTTATTGTGAGACTACCCTTCAACTGAGATATTTAGATAACATTCCAGATGGGTTTGTCGTCCTCAATTGTTTCTCTCTTCTCCCCATCACTTTTGAAGATATTGAGTTCTTTCAATTTGATTGGTGCCAATTATCTCCAGCATTTCAGCTATGTGAACACTATTCATGTGTGAACTGGAACTGTGAATATAGATAGAACATTTGATCGTGGGCAAGTAGAGTTGAACCTAGCACTTTGGCACCAAGTCCAATTTTAGAATTTCTACCACTGCTTTGGCTGTGATTAGCAAACTCAGTAAGAAATCAACTTTAGTGATTATGTTTTAAACCATTCTGAGCCTTGTGAAACTCCTAAAATTCTCAACCTAATGTGAAAATCAGGCAGTGCTTTTAGATTAAGAACTTACAACTGGCAGCTGGTTCTAACTCATGGCTATACTGCTAGACCTAAATTGTCCAAGTCACACATTATACTATGTGGGTTAAATATGTGACACCAAAGGGGTTATCTTGTGAGAGGACAAAGTTGATTTGATTACGACTCAATGTGGTGTCAGCCAGGGATTAAACAAAGGTCTCTCCACACCTTCATAGTAAAACTGAAGATTAGCCTGGAGAGCCACCTACAGCCGCCACAGGTGGGAAAAGGATAACAGATCACTATTTCAATTATCACAATACCTTATTTGGACCATGACTTCACACTTGTTACATGGGTTAGGTGGCCATCTTTGCTCCCTGCTAACAGGAAATTCTAACTGTTCTGCAGACAAAGTTCTATCAGGGATGGAGTCCAGCAAGCAAAGCCATCTGACCACTGCAGTCAACTAAGCAGCCAAAGTGCCTAACCGCAGTACCTTGAAAGAGAACCAGGAACTCTTCCCTCTAACTTGTGCCATCTTCAACCTACCTGAGAAATTAACTTCGGCACAAATAACAGCGACTGAGAAATCTCTGCATTTTCAGAACCTTCTCTTCAGCTAAATAACAACTTGACTGAGAAACATCAGATTTGCATTGAAGAGGAGAACAAGTTAAATTTCATTTTTATAATTATTGTTTTAGCTTCATCTATATCTAATTTTTGTGTGTATGTGAGATAATGTGGGTGAGTTGTGTAAGTGAGACCACCCTGTTTCTGTTAACCTCGAGGACACGATCAGGAAATAAAGTAACCTTCATTTTTAATGCACAAAAGCTTGCTGCTGGGATATTGAATTTGACTCAAAAACAGTGAGGGTAAGAAAATATACATATCCACAAATTAATATATTTGATCATGGAGAATAAAAGGAAACACTTTAAAAATTGTTCATGACACTCAGTACATTATTTATGGATTTACCACCATTGTGTTGTTCTTTCACTAGCAAAGACTAAAGATTAGACCTAGAATCATTCTAGTATTTACAGCTCAGCCATTTACAGGAAGAGGTCCTCTGATAGATCAAGTTCAAAGATACAAGGGCTGGGAAACTCACAGTGACAGTAGGAATGCGTATCTTGCATCAATAGCACATACAGCCCACCTCATAAGAATTTGCCTAGTCATTTAAAAATTATTCCATACTCCCAAAGTATGTCATGTGCTGAAACAAGCGGGCATTGGAGTTGGAATATCTGGAGACGTGAACAAAGTTCCAGAGCTATTCCTGTATCTTAAAGAGGCAGATGCAATTTCACATGCCCATTTTGCAATGATAGTTATGGATATATATAGTTTTTATGTTTAAGGAGACAGTTTCAAAGTTCATTTTTTTCAACAGGTAGTCAGTATATCTGGAGGGAATGCAATTCTGATGCCGGGAAAGCAGGATAATTACTCCTTTTAGCCATATAGTGTTTATTTAGGAGAGAGCTAATGGACTTCCTGGGGTTCTTGATTAAAGGAATGGAAGGTGGGTTAACATTGACACGGGCATGTGATAATGTGGATAGTACAAGTAACTAGGTATGTAGCAGAAAAAAAAACAACTTTTGAGTTCTGGCTGAGGTTTGTTTAAAGACAGAGATCTACATGCTGCTCTCTCCACAAAATCTCTCTGAAAGCTTCAAGGCTGTTTATACCGCATATAGCAAGTATATTGATGGTTGCTAACTGCATTTAAAGTGGTTTTTGAGTCTGTAACAAGACTGTTGCTTATTTGGAATTGAAACAGTGATAAGTTAGAAATTAGAGTTGTTTCTTTTCATGTTTAAATATTCTTCGGTGGGTAATATTTAAATTGCTTCGTTTGTTGGAGTTATAGCTGAACTATGTTATTAAATAAAGTTTGTTTTACTATAAAAGATCCTTAATTTGTCAGCGGAATTACTTCTGGAGTGAAGCCCATTCCTCATATTTATGCCAAAATAGAAATATTGTCAGGGTCTGATCGAGCTTCACAATATGCCTTGGGACTCTGGTCCAGGACCCTATCAATCTGAATGGACAGCATTGAAAAATATATCTGAGGTTAGCAGAAGAGCCAGAGAGGCGAAAGGACAGCTACATTTACAGTGAGTGTCCTGGAACTGATACTGAGAGGAATATGACAAATGAAGATTGCCATTTTGAGCAAGTAGGGTAGCATCCTCAGAAATCTACTGACCAGATAGCCTGGGATCAGGAGAAAGTGACAGAGCAGATTAACATTATTGCCGTTTGAGATCATTGCATAGATAAAAATAATGGTTAGAGGCATTGAAAATCATAGAATCCTACAGTGCAGAAAGAGGCCATTCGGCCCATCGAGTCTGCACCAACCACAATCCCACCCAGGCCCTATCCACATATCCCTACATATTTACCCACTAACCTCTCTAACCTATGCATCCCGGGGCATTAAGGGGCAATTTAGAATGGCCAATCAACCTAGCCCGCACATCTTTGGACTGTGGGAGGAAACCAGAGCACCCGGAGGAAACCCATGCAGACACAGGGAGAATGTGCAAACTCCACACAGACAGTGACCCGAGCTGGGATTCGAACCCAGGTCCTTGGAGCTGTGAAGCAGCAGTGCTAACCACTGTGCTACCATGCCACCCCAAAATGCTTACCAAGGTAGGTGTACCACAAATATTGTTGCCTCATGTCTATGGCATTGCTACAACACACACACAGAGATGCAGCTGAACTTTGATCTTCAATGTGTGAACATCATTTGGGAATACCTTAATATTTCTCACATGGCAGCCCATGTTCTTGCCGTCAAACTGCAGGGGGAGGTGCTGGTGTATTGGTATTGTCATTGGACTTGTAACCCAGAGACCCAGCACAATGCCCTGGGGACCTGCGTTTGAATCCCACCATGGCAGTTGGGTGAAATTTGAATTCAATTAAAATCTGGAATTAAAAGTTTAATGATGACCATGAAACCAGTGTTGTAAACACCTGTCTGGCACAATAATGTGCTTTAGAGAAGGAAATCTGCCATCCTTACCTGGCCTGCCCTTTATGAGACTCCGGGTCCACATCTAATTATTAAAATGCCCTCTGAAATGGCTTAGCAAACTAGTTATTTGAAGGGAAATTAGTGATGGGCAATAAATGCTGGCCCAGTCAGCGACACCTACATCCCATGAATTATTTTTTTAAAAAGCTTCTTAGGAGCAATAGATTTCCATAGTTGCAGAAGAATGTGGAACTAAGATTATGATGGTGTGACCCAGGTCATTGGGTCTGTGTATTGTGCGTTGCTTAATGTGGGATGATTTTACTTTTGAATTGCTATTAACTTTTAGATAGTGTTGCATTTGTCTTTGGTTCTGTGATGGGACTACAAGGGCTCTGAAACTTAAATATTTAAGTTCATCTAAATATGAGGTTGCAGCTGAATGTGTGACTAGTGGACATAGCCGAAAAATCAGAGACAGGCTTTTCATGAGTGGTCATGCAAAGGGTATAGGGGTTTGGAACACTCTTTTGGAAATGGCAGTTGATACTAAATTAATAATTAATTTTAAATCTGAGATTGATAGATTGCTGTTAACCAAATATATTAAGGGATGAGGGACAGACACAGGTATGCAGAGTTAGGTCACAGATCAGCCACGAATGGCAAAACAGGCTTGAAGGGATAAATGGACAACACCTGTTCCTATGTAGCTACATAGAGTGGTTAAAATTGGAAATCCACTGCCTGGGAGAATGGTATAGACAAATTCAGTTGTGGCTTTCAAAGATGAATTAATAAGCACCTGAACATACACCATGTGCAGGATTACAGGGAAGTGTCAATGGGTGGAACCAGTTGAATTGCTATTGCAGAGAGCTGACATGGGACAAAGGGCCAAATGGTCTCCTGTGCCGGATCCATTCTATCATTCCATGATTTTTATGTTATAAAAGGAAAGCCTGTAGAGGTGCCATCTAAAGACATCACAGAAATGCAAATGCCCACAAATTTATTTCCGTATTACCACAATGGTAAATCTATTTGAAACACTCTCAAAGTCACATGATGCTTTTGAAGCATGTTTAGCTTTTTTGTTGTTGAAGGCACTATGTAAATGCAAGTTGTTTATTTTAACTCCACAAAAGGTATCAATCTGAATCTGACTTTGTACTATGCTTGGTGTGGCCTCAGTTGTTTAGGTATGAGAGTTAGAAATGTATCATAAACGTCAAATTATTTTCTGACTGGAATAGGCAAGATACAAAATTTATTCAGGAGGCTGGTTCCATTCAGAGAATATTGCTGTGTAGAATATGTGGTTTATTCAAGTTTATTAACAGTGAAGAGTCAAGTTTCAGAAAGTATATTTGATGGTCAGGCACTTAACACGGTTTATGTACTTAACTGTTATTTCTGGGAGTACAAATTCAAATCCCATGCTGCCGACCGTAAAACTTCACTTGCTTTGGTTATTTGAGCTTTTGTGCTATGGGGATAGTGAAAGTAGTACTGTGTGGAATAATCTTCTCCAAATTGGAAACAAAAGAAAAACTGACATTGAGCCTTGGTTTATAGAAACATTCTGAATCTAACTTGTCTAATCCTGTTAGAATTTTTAAAGTTTCTATGAAATCCCCTCTCACTCTTCTAAACTCCAATGATTGATCTGTTGAAATCCAAAGGTTATTGTTAACGTAAAAGTTGTCTTTGATAAGTGCACTAATTTTACACAGAATGTGCAGGATAAGAACAGACCATTCAGCACAAATGGTCCATGTTTATGCTGCATGAGAATCCTCTAACACTCGTGATGTAAACATTTAGATTACTTCCTCCATCTTTTTCTTTTTTACTTTCAAATACAAGTGAAGGAATATTGCAAATACTTCACTTTGGCATTAGCCATGCTAAATTCTCCCTCAGTATACCCAAACAGGCGCTGGAGTGTGGTGACTAGGGGATTTTCATTACAGTGTTCGTTTAACCTACTTGTGACACTAATAAATTAAAGTTTAACTTTAAGTTACAAAGCTTGTATGACTACAGGGTAAATTTTCATTTTAACCACCTGTATACAGGTTTGATAGGGCAGAACGACCAACCTTTGTAGACACATCCAATTTGGGAATTCATGGAATGAAACATGGACAGCTGCTATAAAGGTTGGGCGATCCAATCTGCTAGATTACCATTGCTTGCATGTCATAGGCTTATATATCAGGACTGTCAGCATGTAAACTCTCTTGCTGCCCTTGGCAAATGGTTGTTCTTTGATTTGTGCACAGACTGTTTTTGAATTGTACACAGACTGCCACTGGCTAATGGAGATTTTTACTCTGAGTCACAGGGTGAAAGTTTCTTCTGAGTTTCAGGTAGCAACACTGTCGAAATGTTTTTCAGAAACAGACTTGATTTTGCTTTAGTTGGTGCAGAGAGGAAATCAAGTTAAGGAATTGAAAATTGAAGCTGACGGAACACTGGGACAGATGGAGATACAAGTGTAGATATCAAGAAAATACAAGGAGGCACCCAGTCCACTGAAAGCTGAATATTGTGAAGCCAACTGATGCTCTCTAGCTTTTAGATATTTATATCGTCAACCAAGCATTTGCACTGGCATTCTGGAGAATGTTAGTGAGTGTGTCACACAAGCTGATCACACAGAATCACATCTGGTTAGACTCACTTAGTGATTTAGAGAGATAGCCAAACTGGATAGGGTGTGGAAGGAAGACAAGGGGTCCCACAAATAGTCTCCAATCTCAAAAATTTCCAATAGTAGATTACAACATAGCTCAAGATACCATAGACTATGAAAGAGCCACACAACATTCCCTCACACCGAGAGCTAAATTAGACAGGGAGCTAGGAGAGGAGATCACAGATGGAAGTCAGCTGAAATCTGGCCACAGAGTTGAATTTCATTTGGCAGAAAGAAAATGAAATTGAGAGCAAAACAGAGTCACATATAACTTAAAATGTTTTTTAAACTTAATGTAACTTAAAATACCTCAATATGCCAGCCAAAAATCTTTCACCTAAAATCTGTCATTTTCTCATTAGTAAATTTAATTAAGTCCAAAATAAGTGCTTAAACAAAAAAATTAATATATAAAATTACACATCTTAAAAATATATAAATTTTATTAATTGACCTGTCTTATTTTGTTCAATGCCTTCATTATTATTATTTTTGTGAATCTTAAAATCCCCCTCAAAAGCTTGGATTTGAGAGACATTTTTGCCCAGACCCGCGAAACTGTGGACTGAATTTGGATGTGTAGTAGAAGGATTTGATACATATAGGGTTAACATATTGATGTAACATATTGATGACATGCACCCAAGGGTGTTTTTTGTCAGAGCCACGTGCAGATCTAAGCATGGAAAAGTTCCTTGCTTGTACCCTTTACTGTATATTTATAAATAGTTCAAAGGATCAATAAAGACTTAGAGTTGACCTGATAAAGACTATGAAGACTTCCTCAAGCCCACTGAAATATAACCAACATCCCACAACATGATCAAGCAGTCTGACTATATCCCCAATGCAGTCAGCTTCACAAAATTCTGACTGTTAGCAATTCTGGCTATCCTAAAATTATGGAAGCTTTGTCAAGTGACAACAGCCCTTTTGACGCCTAAGCATCGTGGTCAATCTAAACACATTATAAAAACTATTTTAGATTAGTCAGGAGCCCCCAAGTAGAGCTCAAGAAGAAGAAAGCCAAACAGAAAGAGATTTTTTAAAAAGTTGCAAGAAGATAGTTTTTTTTCGTTACTTATATTCGTTCTTTATATTCTGACCTACCACTTTTCCTTGCTCTGTTTCATGCTTTTTTCCTCAAGTGTGATGCTTTCCCTAACTCCTTTAGTTAACCACCAATAATGGGTTCTCCCTTTACAATATTTCTTTAGAGTAGGAATTCTATTTCAGAAACAGCCCCTTAAATGTCTGCTTCTCTTTATTTCCATCTCCCAGACCAGTGTTTTTTTTAAGATCCTGAGCAATGTCCCACAGATATGCAAGCAATTAGTTAAATGTCATATACATCTACCCCAAATCCTTTACTTGCTTGGCTTTGATTAAAGTATTTGCAAATACACCGAATATGTAACAAGTTTGAATCTGTGTCTTTTAGATTAGTAATTGTGTGTTAAAAGCTTCTCATGTTACCCATTTGGTGCACTAATCTCATCAGAAAGTCTGAAGAGATATTTTGCTGCTTTGTTACTATAGTACATTGTTTCATACTGCACCATAGGCAATATGCTACCATGTAAGCAAATAGCACAAAATATGAAATTATTTGATACTTGCGAATAAGTTTATTCCTGTTGCCACAAGTGCTTATACAAAATACACATGCTCACTCAGTGAATGAAAATGTAACAATGGCAGCGTGTGTGCAATAACAAGACTTGCATTTATTTAGTGCTTTCCATGACCACTGCACATCCCAAAGCTCGACAGCCAATGAAGTACTTCTATAGTACAATGACTGTTATAATATAGGAACCTACATTACTATAAAGTATATACAAGGTGCTCTAATCTGACACTAATTATAGCTCCTGTGAAATGCCAAAGCCTTTCTTAGATTGAGTGGGGCTTGAAGTCAACGTTCCAACTCTCTGCCAAATAATGATCTTGTTTTCATTCAATAGCCAACGTAAAGAATTGTAAGGCTTCATTGATGCACTTGCTTGAAGTTTGAGAGGTAATTCGAAAAGCTTTGTTCCATTTTTAACACTCAGCCTCAACACAATTGGCAATTGTAACGATATGAAACATTTTACAGCATGAGCCTTAAAATGAAAAAAAAACTTGTTTCATTATGTGAGACAGCATGAGAAAAAAATATCTGGAATGACTCACAAAGGTAATGCAGAGAACAAAAACAAAATTGGGCTGGGTTAAAATTACATAGAACTGCCAGCAGGTAATTAATATTCAGAACACTTGCAGAGTTTAAATACTGAACATAAAGGGAGTGCGTGGTCTGACAAAAGAAAATTATGTAGCAACAAGTAGAAACTTGATAGGGTGTGCCACATTGCATATTGATATAAACAAAATAATTAACCTACACACAAGCCATGTGCATTATCATGATTTCTCAATATGCAAATACATTAGTATCAAAATCATGGAATCACTGAAGTGGGATTTCCATTTTAACACAAGATCATTTGCAATTGACATCATGCGAGGGAAGAGGTGAAGTCAGAGGAGGGGTTGAGATTGTAGAAGAAAGACTTGATCAGGCTTGTACCTGGATATACCTATGGCAAGTTACTGCATAATGAGAACAAAAATAAAATTGGACATATACTCCATGGGTGGGAAGCGGAGGGATATCTTGGATTACTTGTTTTCTCACTGGTCATAGAGATTGGATTTTTGTTCTGTTTGATACTAGGTGGAGAAATCGTGCTACCTGCCCAGTACCATCATTGAGAAACCACATCTATTTTGATGATTAGACCTCATTTAAATTTCATTGGCAGACTGTCTAATGTTTCCTGTGGTAACAGATAGACTGCTCAAATGATGTACGGGACTTACAGTATGCCTGGCAACAATTGAAGACTGAATGAATCTTTTAAAGCAAAGCATACTTCGATTTTCTGGAGTTTTTTTATGTACTATTGGCAGATTTGAGTAACATGTCTTTAGCAAGTATACTTGTCTTTTGTGGCACAGCAGTGAAAGATTCTTGATGGCAGGTGAGTGTAGGTAGCTATGTCACCTTCCCCCTCAGATGGCAGGAGAATCCAGGCCAAAACAAAATTGCCTGGACATGTAATATCCAGATCATCGTTCCCATGATATGTGTTACAAGTTCCTCAGTGATATGTCCTGAACAGCAAAGAAAAGGATGGCATTGCCATCTTGGTTTATCCCTGGCCACGACTTCCAGCACTGAAAAAACCCTCCCCAGCTCCACATATGAAGATCATAGAATCCCTACAGTGCAGAAGGAGGCTGTTCAGCCTATCGAGTCTGCACCAACCAAAATCCCACCCAAACCCTCTTCCCGTAACCCCACATATTTACCCTGCTAATCCCCTGATACTAGGGGCAATTTAGCATGGCTAATCAGCCTAACCCACACATCTTTGGACTGTGGGAGGAAACCAGAGCACCTGGAGGAAACCCACGCAGACACAGGGAGAATGTGCAAACTCCACACAGACAGTAAACCCGAGGCCGGAATTGAACCTGGGTCCCTGGCGCTGTGAGGCAGCAGTGCTAACCACTGTACCACCATGCTGTCCTTTTTCCTTTAATCCCAATGGGACATTGCACCAACTCTCCTCTCATTCTAATCTCACACATTCATGTCACTGCTGCTGCCCTAACACAGCATTCTGTTTACCATATGGAAAATCTTTCTTGCATATGATCACCTCCCCATCCTGCTCGCAACTTGCTACTTCTCTGCATTTCTACTACATAAGCCGGTTCACACATCTGCACAGTATGAACTCTATGAACGGTATGTTTTGTCTGTATAGCGCGCAAGAAACAATGCTTTTCACTGTATGTTAATACATATAACAATAATAAATCAAATCAAATACAAAACTTTCTGCAGGACAACTTTTACCTCATGACAAAGAGGATAGGACCAGAGCTGGCAGTGGGGACTGGCTGGGGAGTAACCTGCATCCAGGCCCTCAGACAGATGGAGGAGGAAAATGCAAGTCATGCAGATAATCAGAGCAGACAGTTTGTCCTTGAAGACAACTTTTGGAAGAATTGCTTACATCAGGCCCGATTTTACCATTGTGTTGCGCCCTTTTTCGGGCACAAAGACTTGGTAAAGTTGAGCGTGAGGTGAGTAGTGCGATCCACGCCCGTCTCCGCACCGGCGTCCCTTTACAAGGCCCAAAAATGACCGTAATTGGGACCGTGTCCGAAACGGGTGCAGTTGCTATTTAAATGCATTTGCATGCATTTAAATCAACTTAATGAGCTGCACGCCCAACTTTACCAGCACTTCCCCCTTTACCACTGCGTTTGCCCATCCAGAATCATGCGAAACAGACAAGCTCCATAAAAGTCCAATTCGGGTGCACCAGTTAGTGAGGAGGTAGGTGCATAGTATCCAACGGCTCTCTGCTTGAGATTGGTGGGGGAAGGGAGGTCCGTTGCCACTCTGCCAGAGATCAGTGGGGGGGGGGGGGGGGGGCGATCCACTGCCACTCTGCCTGAGATCAATGAGGGGGAAGGGCTGTCCACTGCCACTCTGCCTGAGATCTGTGGAGGGGAATGGGTTGGTCAGTAATGTTGTGGGCATGGGGCAATGTCGTGGGCATGGGGCAATGTCTGTGGGGATCGGGGGAGGCATTATCCAGCCTGGGAGTGATGTGACAGGGGAGACACATTCTATCATTTTTTTGTCTGCACATGCGCAGTTGGAGGCGCTGATCAGAGCTGCAAAGTTTCAGGTGCGTTAAGCCCCACCCACAGGCTTCCACAGCGCGATTCGGAATCCCTGATATTTTTGCAGGCAGAGCGTGTATGAGGGCACCTGAGAACGGGTCTAAAAGTCAGATCTAAAATACTCCCAGTTTCAAGTCTGCCAAGCACTTAGAATCAA
Organism: Mustelus asterias; assembly: GCF_964213995.1. NCBI lineage: Eukaryota > Metazoa > Chordata > Chondrichthyes > Carcharhiniformes > Triakidae > Mustelus > Mustelus asterias. The sequence continues at coordinate 112,878,044 of NC_135804.1, forward strand.
AATGGTAAAATAGTACCCATCATGAGCAAGCATTGTGAAAAGCAGGAACAAACAGGCCCATGCATTTACTACTGTGGTATTTCATTGCAGCTGTCAATCAGGTTTTTTTGTCATTGTGTAAACTATAGAGGGAAGAGTGTATATTGTGTAGTGATGCAGCGTGCTAGAGACTGAGCCTTATACAAACATACAAAATAAAAATCAGACGTGGGTCATTTGGTCCCTGAAGCCTTCTCTGCCATTCAATAAGATCATGGCTAAATTCCACATTGCCGCACTGTTGCTTCACAGCTCCAGGGGCACGGGTTCGATTCCCGGCTTGGGTCACTGTCTGTGTGGAGTTTGCACATTCTCCTCGTGTCAGCATGGGTTTCCTCCGGGTGCTCCGGTTTCCTTCCACAGTCCAAAGATGTGCGGGTTAGGTTGATTGGCCATGCTAAAATTGCCCCTTAGTGTCCTGGGATGCGTAGATTAGAGGGATTAGCGGGTAAAATATGTAGGGGAATGGGGGTAGGGCCTGGATGGGATTGTGGTCGGTGCAGACTCGATGGGCTGAATGGCCTCTTTCTGTACTGTAGGGTTTCTATGATGAGGACCTATCAAATGTGACGGTGGGAAAGTCTGTGTAGAATCGGTAGAAATAGCAGAGGTCCTCAATGAATACTTTACTTCAGTATTCACAGTGGAAAAGGATCTTGGTAGTTGCAGTGCAGACTTGCAGTGGACTGAGAAGATTGAGCATGTGGACATTAGGAAAGAGGATGTGTTGGAGCTTTTGAAAAGCATCAAGTTAGATAAATCACCGGGACCGGATGGGATGTACCCCAGGTTACTGTGGGAGGCGAGGGAAGAGATTGCTGAGCCACTGGCGATGGTCTTTGCGTCATCAATGGAGACGGGAGAGGTTCCGGAGGATTGTGGATGTGGTTCCGTTATTCAAGAAATAGAGAAGAGATAGCCCGGGAAATTATAGACCGGTGAGTCTAACCTCAGTGGTTGGTAAGTTGATGGAGAAGATCCTGAGAGGCAGGATTTATGAACATCTGGAGAGGAATAGCATGATCAGAAATAGCCAGCACGGCTTTGTCCAAGGCAGATCATGCCTTACGAGCCTAATTGAATTTTTTGAAGATGTAACTAGACACATAGACGAGGGAAGAGCGGTAGATGTAGTTTATATGGATTTCAGCAAGGTGTTTGATAAGGTGCCCCATGCAAGGCTTATTGAGAAAGTGAAGGGGCATGGGATACAAGGGGACATTGCTTTGTGGATTCAGAACTGGCTTGCCCACAGAAGGCAAAGAGTAGTTGTAGATGGATCTTTTTCAGCATGGAGGTCGGTCACCAGTGGAGTGCCCCTGGGATCTGTTCTGGGACCCTTGCTCTTTGTGATTTTTATAAATGACCTGGATGAGGAAGTGGAAGGATGGGTTGGCAAGTTTGCTGATGACACAAAGGTTGGTGGTGTTGTGGATAGTGTAGAGGGATGTCAGCAGTTGCAACGAGACATAGATAAGATGCAAGACTGGGCGGAGAAGTGGCAGATGGACTTCAACCCAGATAAGTGTGTGGTGGTTCATTTTGGCAGGTCGAATAGGATGAAAGAATATAATATTAAGGGTAAGATGCTTGGCAGTGTGGAAGATCAGAAGGATCTTGGGGTCCGGGTTCATAGGACGCTCAAGACAGCGTCGCAGGTAGAGCCTGTGGTTAAGAAGACGTATGGAATACTGGCCTTCATCAATAGAGGAATTGAGTTTAGAAATCGGGAGATAATGCTGCAGCTGTATAGGACCCTGGTCAGACTCCACCTGGAGTACTGTGCCCAGTTCTGGTCACCTCATTACAGAAAGGATGTGGAAGCCATAGAAAGGGTGCAGAGGAGATTTACAAGGATGTTGCCTGGATTAGGTGGCATGCCATATGAGGATAGGTTGAGAGAGCTAGGTCTTTTCTCCTTGGAGAAGCGAAGGATGAGAGGTGACCTGATAGAGGTGTATAAGATGTTGAGAGGTATTGATAGAGTGGATTCTCAGAAGCTTTTACCCAGGGCTGAAATGGTTGCCACAAGAGGTCACAGGTTTAGGGTGCTGGGGAGTAAGTACAGAGGAGATGTTAGGGGTAAGTTTTTCACTCAGAGGGTGGTGGGTGCGTGGAATCGGCTGCCGGTAGTGGTGGTGGAGGTGGATTCGATAGGGTCTTTTAAGAGACTTTTGGATAAGTTCATGGAAGTTAGTAAGATAGAGGGTTATAGGTAAGCCTAGTAGGTAGGGACATGTTCGGCGCAACTTGTGGGCCGAAGGGCCTGTTTGTGCTGTAGCTTTTCTATGTTCTAAAGGGCAGAATTCAATTAGCCTTCTTGATGATGTGCTGTATCTGCAGACTAACTTTTTTGTGACTCATGCACAAGAACATCTAGATCCCTATACAACTCAGAATTCTGCAGTTGTTTTCCATTTAAATAATATTCTGCCTTTTTAATCTTCCTGTCTAGTGAGCAACTTCACATTTTCTCATGTTATATTCCATCTGCCAGATTTTTGCTCACTCACTCACTCACTCAACTGATCTGTGTTTAACTACGATCTCTTTATGGCTGGAGTTCTCAGCCACCAGTTTCAGCAGTGCAAATGTTTACCCCTTATCCTCAAACTATGACCCCCAAATTCTGGACTCCCCCACCATTGGGAACATTCTTTCTGAATCTACCCTGTCTAACTCTTAGAATTTTATAAGTTTCTTTGCGATCCCCTCTCATTTTTCTGAACTCCAGTGAATATAATCCTAACCGATTTAGTCTCTCCTCATATGACAGACCTGCCATTCCAGGAATTAGCCTGGTAAACCTTCGCTGTACTCCCTCTATAGCAAGGACACCAAAACTGCACATAATATTCCAGATGTGATCTCACCAACGCTCTATACAATTGCAGCCAAACACACCTATCCCTATACTCAAATCCTCTCGCTATGGAGGCCAACATACCATTTGCCTTCTTTACTGCCTGCTGTCCCTGCACTTTCAGCGACTGATGCACGATGACTCCAAGGTCTCGCTGAGTATCCGCCTCTCTCAATTTACATCCATTCAAATAATAATGTCTTCCTATTATTGCAACCAAAGTGGATAACCTCACATTTATCCACATTATACTGCATCTGCCACGCAGATGCCCACACACACAGCCTGTCCAAATCATGCTGAAACGTCTCTGCATCCTCGGATATTATGTAATGGGATAGGACTAATTTAATGATCTCAGGCACCCATAGGTAGCAGCGACCACAATATGATTGAATTTTAGATTCAGTTTGAAAGGGAGAAGTGTGGTTCTAAGATGAGTATTTTAAACTTTAGTGAGGACAACTATGTGGCATGAAACCTGAGCTAGCTGAAGTGAATTGAACACTAATCTAGGAAATAGATAAATAAAGAAGCAGTGGCAGACATTTAAGGGGCGATTTCTGAAATAGAAATATTGTAAAGGGAGAATCCACTATTGGTGGTTAACTAAAGAAGTCAGAGAAAGTATCGCACTTGAAAAAGCATGAAATGGAGCAAAGAAAAGTGGCAGGTCAGAATATAAAGAATGGCAGAGAATAACTAGAAGGTTAATCAGGAGAAAGAAATTAGAATATGAGAGAAAGCTAACTGAAAATGTAAAAAATGGATAGCACAAGTTTTACAGGTATTTAAAAAGGAAAACAGTGAGTAAAGTAATGCTGGTCCTCTGGACAGTGAGAATGTGGAATTAAATTAGTGCCAACATTTCATACTCTCTATGCAGAACCTCTTTGCTGGTTTTACCAATGTCATTGGTACCTACATGGGCAATGACAACTGGATCCTTTCCATCTCAACTCAAGTTCCTCTCCAGCTCTGAGCAGATGTCTCAAACCCTAGCAGCAGGCAGACAAGAAGTCTCACAACATCAGGTTAAAGTCCAACAGGTTTATTTGGCAGCACAAGCTTTTGGAGCGCTGCTCCTTCATCAGGTGAGTGAGGACTTGCATTCACAAACAGGGCATATACAGACACAAACTCTATTTACAAGATAATGGGAGACAGCCAGCAGGCAGACAATGCAGCCATGTGGAATCTCACTCTTTGCTGCAGAGAACAGTATCGATCCCCCTCATTATACTATCCCTTATTACCACTACATTCACTTTTGCTCCCCCCACCCACCCACCCACTTGAACAGCTTCCTCTACCACAGTGCCATGGCCAGTTTGCTCATTCACCTTGCAGCCCTCATTCCCATCCAAACAAGCTGAGAGAACCTCAAACCCATTGGACAATTACAGAGGCTGACACTCCTGCCCTCTGTGTCCCCTTACCTGTCTCAGTAGCAGTCTCACCATCCTCTCCCTGACCACTTAGTGGTGTGACTGCCTCCTGGTACAAAGTATCCAGGTAATTTCCCCCCCACTGATGTCTTGCAGGGTCTGCAGCTCAATGACTCTTAGCCAAAACTCCTCAAGCCACAAACACTTGGTTTGCCCTGGATCACAATGTTATCCTGGAGCTCCCACATGCTGCAGCTTTGACACATGACCTGTCGTGTTTTAATTGATTACTTAATTATATTATTCACTTATGTTTTAAAATATATTTTAAAACAACTTTACCACCAATGTGGATACAATTTTAAACCTTAGGACTGGAACTGACATTAACCACTTACCAGATACCCACCACACTGCTAGCTCCTTTCTCTGTAGCAAAGAAGCAATTCCTACAAGGTGAGAAAGATAGAAGAAGCAAAAGGAAACAAACACCTATTCCCCCTACCCCTTTCACTGAACTCCTCCACACACCTAACTCAGGTTTGGTCTCCATTTCCTCAGCTGCACACTGCTTGTCCGGGCTACAAACCCTACATTTATAGTAAATTGAACCGGGGAAGAGAAACCGGATTCATTCAGACAGTTGGCTAATTAACTGTTGGCTCTAACTAGTTGGCGTTCATAGCAGAGTGTGTTTTACCCTGCCTAAACTGAAAGAAATAAAAAAAACTTAACCTATGTTTGCAGTACTTTCCAGTTACTACAGATTACAGACTCAATTAGATTTTAAGATCAAAATTCAAGAACAAAATTAACACTTTGAACTTGTCCACTGACCGAACTCTCAAGTTTTCATCCAGTTTCCTCAGCAGCCCTCCGTTTTCATAAACTGCAATTCATGTCTTAGTGGTACTGTGAAATCTGCAGCTGGAACACTATATCCATTCAGCATTGACTGCATTAATGACCAGATACAGTACCCCATCTTAAAACTGGAATTGCTGTCAGTTCATGATCTGTTTTATCAAAAGGAAATTCAATGTTTTGAGCTGCCAAATGCAGTTACGAGAGGGTTTTCTTAATAGATCCAAATATTGGAAGAGTAACAATTGTTTACCTAAACTGAGTAAAACCACAATCCATGTTAAATATTACATTGCATCTTCTTCCAAATAGAATAAAATGGATCCCTGAGCTAACATCTTTTCATTCCTGTTGGTTCTGATTCAACTGCAGTTAAAAGTTTTGCATGCTTGTGATACAGATACATCATGAAAATAAATTGAAGAATGACCAGTGCGGCATATTATTTAGGTGACAAAAAGGTTGGCATTGTTACGGTCTATAAAAGTTATAGATCAATAAGCAAAGGAAGAACATGCTTAAGTGATAGCTTGGAGTGAGCAGGTCTACAAACAATCCACCTGTACAGAGCCTGAGAAGAGTGGAGTGTACTGGACAGCTGGGTCCAGAGAGAGAGACAGGGCAAGGAAAGAAAGTGGAGAGTGTCGGAGAGAAAACAGACAGAATTAGAAAGGAGGTGATCATTTTGCACCCAGTTTACTGAGTTTCCAATGGCAAACACCACTTACAATTGTGCTTCTCAATAATTGGATCATTCTCAGTTCAATGATGTTTCATTCAAATATCACCAGGAAGGAATATTAACTCCAGGGAATAAAACTCAAAAGTTCACAAATATTCTATTCTCAATTGCTCTGAAGTTAAGGTAAAATAGAAGAGATTGAGCTGTCTTCACTGATTGTGGTAGATAGAATGCCACAGCTATCATTTCTACCTTGAAGCCAGATATGTGATGCATGAGAACATTCACCTGAATATAAGATTGTTTAGGCTCACTACAGGCTACATTGTATGGTAATTACTGGTATCTTGTAATAAATCCTCAGAGGCAGAAGTCCCTTCACCAAAATCCCTTTATTTACAAGTCTGACAACTGTACACAGAGTGCTTCCAGTTAGCAGTCTACACTAGGAGTCCCAAAGGAACTGACACTCTTGGTTAATTACAAAGCAAGATACTCCCTGACTGGCCCATCAATTTGGCCCTTAATCAGAGATCTCTTTTTGGGGGCCCTTACAAGGGATATCTTTTTGATCCAAACAATTAAACAAATTCAAACTAACTCAGGGATAAATAAAAAGCGGTAGCTCCCAAAAGAAGGGGAACCGCCTAAAATAAAAGACAAAGTGGAAAGGAAACTTAAAACATCAAATTAAAATGTGATTAAAGGAGTGATGCACCATCAATCAAGCAAAGACTAGTTTGTATGCAAGAAAAAATAGGCTTTTATTAGCAAAAGACTTGGAGCACACCCGTGCCGATGAACTGGTCCAGACTGAGGCACGGGGGTGGGGAGCAGTCGCCTTTATACCTGGACCGGGGGGGGGGGGGGGGTCCCGGGCAGGGCCGGCAGGGATGTGTCCAGGCATGTCACACATACAGGCAATAAGCTAACAGTGGTTTATCACATTCACCCCCTGTTTTAAAAAAGAGTCCGGCGGGGGTGAGGTGGGTGGAACAATATTTACAGAATTACAAACTTAGTCTCTCTATTGGCTTGATCTGCCGCTGCGACCGCCGTCGTGCCGGTTGTGGTGTCGGTTCAGGTGGCCGCCGTGTCGGATCAGGCGCCAGGTCATAGTCGCTCGAGTCGTCTGTAGTCCCTTCAGATTGTCGGGTGTGTGGTGGTGGCTCCTGGGGCTCAGACGTGCTGTATACGGGGGCTAGGGGAGCGTGCTGTGGCCCCGGTGCTGTATGGACAACGTTGGGGATGTGGGGTTGTGGGTTGTAGTGTTCCCTGGGGTACCTGCGGGTGCCAGGTCTCGAATAGAGACCGTGTCCTCCCGCCCCTCGGGGTACGCCACATAGGCGTATTGGGGGTTGGCGTGGAGGAGTTGGACCCTTTCGACCAGGGGGTCCGACTTATGGGTCCTCACATGCTTCCGGAGCAGGACAGGGCCTGGGGACGTCAGCCACGACGGTAGTGAGGTCCCCGAGGACGACTTCCTGGGGAAAAAACAAACATTCTTTCATGAGGGGTAGCATCGGTAGCTGTGCAAAGGAGTGATCTAATCGAGTGTAGTGCATCAGGGAGGACCTCTTGCCAGCGGGTGACTGGAAGACCTTTAGATCTCAGAGCTAGTAAAACGGCCTTCCAGACTGTCGCATTCTCCCCCTCTACCTGTCCGTTCCCCCTGGGGTTGTAGCTGGTGGTCCTACTCGAGGCTATGCCTTTGGAGAGCAGGTACTGTCGCAGCTCATCACTCATAAAGGAGGATCCCCGGTCGCTATGGATATAGCTAGGGAAACCGAACAGGGTGAAGAGGCTGTGCAGGGCCCTGACGACCGTGGCCAGGGTCATATCCGGGCAGGGAATAGCGAAGGGGAATCGTGAATATTCGTCAATGACGTTGAGGAAGTATATGTTGCGGTCAGAAGAGAGGAGGGGGCCTTTGAAGTCGACGCTTAGGCGTTCGAAAGGGCGGGTGGCTTTTATGAGGTGTGCTCTGTCTGGCCGATAGAAGTGCGGCTTGCACTCTGCGCAGACCTGGCAGTGTCTGGTTATAGACCCGACTTCCTCAATGGAGTAGGGCAGGTTATGTGCTTTAATGAAGTGAAAAAACCTGGTGACCCTCGGGTGGCAGAGGTCATTGTGGAGAGTCCGCAATTGGTCTATTTGTGCGCTGGCACATATTCCCCGGGACAGGGCGTCTGGGGGCTCATTGGGCTTCCCGGGCCGGTATAAGATGTCATAATTGTAGGTGGAGAGCTCGATTCTCCACCTCAATATTTTATCGTTTTTGATCTTGCCCCGCTGCGTGTTATTAAACATGAATGCAACTGACCTTTTGTCCGTGAGTAGGGTGAATCGTTTACCAGCTAAGTAGTGGCGCCAGTGCCATACAGCTTCCACTATGGCTTGGGCCTCCTTTTCGACAGAGGAGTGTCGAATTTCAGGGCCTTGGAGGGTTCATGAGAAGGCGGCCACGGGTCTGCCCGCCTGGTTAAGGGTGGCGGCTAGGGCGAAGTCAGGCGCATCGCTCTCCACCTGGAACGGGATGGATTAGTCTACAGCGTGCATCGTGGCCTTCGCGATGTCTGCTTTGATGCAGTCGAAGGCCAGGCGGGCCTCTGCCATCAGGGGAAAAGAGATGGATTTGATGAGCGGACGGGCTTTATCCGCATAATTGAGGACCCACTGGGCGTAATACGAGAAGAAGCCCAGGCATCTCCTCAGTGCTTTGAGGCTGGCGGGGAGGGGGAGTTCCAGGAGGGGATGCATGCGGTCGGGATCGGGACCGATGTTTTCCACAACACAACCAAGGATGGCGAGGCGGTGTGTGTGGAATATGCACTTTTCCTTATTATAGGTCAGATTTAGGAGTGTGGCGGTGTGGAGGAATTTGTGGAGGTTGGCATCGTGGTCCTGCTGATCATGGCCGCAGATGGTGACATTATCCAGGTACGGGAAGGTGGCCCGCAGCCCGTTCTGGTCTACCATTCAGTCCATCTCACGCTGGAAAACCGAGACCCCATTGGTGATGCCGAAGGGGACCCTAAGGAAGTGATAGAGGCGGCCATCCACCTCGAAAGCAGTATATTGGCGGTCCTCCGGGCGGATAGGAAGCTGGTGGTATGCAGATTTTAAGTCGATGGTGGAGAACACCCGATATTGTGCAATCTGATTAACCACGTCAGAGATGCGGGGAAGGGGATACGCGTCCAGCTGCGTGTAGCCGTTAATGGTCTGACTGTAGTCAATGACCATGCGATGTTTTGCCCCAGTTTTAACAACTACTACTTGGGCTCTCCAGGGGCTGGTACTGGCCTCAATGATCCCCTCCCCTAGGAGCCGTTGCACTTCGGACCTGATAAAAGCTCTGTCTCCAGCACTGTACCGTCTGCTCTTGGTGGCATTGGGCTTGCAATCGGGGGTGAGATTTTCAAAAAGTGAGGGGGGGGGCGACTTTAAGGGTTGAGAGGCTGCAGGTGGTGCGCGGTGGGCGATCTAAGAACTGCTGATTGCAAACGGAGAGCGGGGGAAAAGGCCCATTATACTCCATGGTGATGCTCTGAAGGTGACTCAGGAAATCTAGCCCCAGGAGTTCGGCAGCACAGAGTTGTGGCAGCACGAGGAGTCTGAAATGTTTGTACACTGTGCCCCATACAGTCAGGGTCGCCACGCAGTACCCGAGGACATCCACTGAGTGGGACTTTGAAGCCATGGAGATCGTTTGCTTCACTGGCAGTACTGTTAGGGTGAATAAAGCTCTCCGTACTCCCACAGTCAAATAAACAGTTTGTAATGTGACCGTTTACCTCGATGTCCATCATGGACCTGGCGAGTTGGTGAGGCCTGGATTGGTCCAGCGGAATCGAAGCCACCGTTGGATTTTGCGAGTAGTCGCATGCGGCTGACAGCGTCCAAGATGGCGGCCCGCATGCGGCTGATGGCGTCCAAGATGGCGGCCTGCATGGCCCACACGCGGCTACCGGCGCCCAAGATGGCAGCCCCTGCGGGTCGCACGCGGCGCTACTGGGCTTGGAGGTCAATTTCGCTCTGCATACCTTCGTGTAATGGCCCTTCTTTCCACACCCGGAGCAGATCACATCCTTCGCTGTGCAGCATTGTCGGGGGTGCTTCCCCAGGCCACAGAAGTAGCACTTCAGGCCTCCGGAGACTGCCGCAGTGGCCCTCCCGAGTACAGAGGTGGCGGCAGCTGCGGTGTCCACGATGCGCCCCCGTGCTCGGGGGTGTAGGCCTCGAGATTATGGAAGGCCACCTCTAACGAGTCGGCAAGCGCCACAGTCTTTTGTAGGTCCAGCCCACCCTGTTCTAGCAGTCGTTGTTGGATATAGTTTGACCTGAAACCCATGACATAGGCATCTCTGATTAAGTCCTCAGTGTTTTGGGCGGCTGTTACGGTCTTGCAGTTGCAGGCCCTGCCAAATGCTCGCAACGCACGCAGGAATTCATCACCCGATTCTCCTGGCTGTTGTCTGCGAGTAGCCAGAAGATGTCTGGCGTAGATTTCATTAGACTGTTTGTTGTCCTGGCCTTGTATCGCATCCTTGTAAGTTTCAGCGTCTCTAATCATCGAGAATACTTGATCGCTTACCCGGGCGTGGAGCACATGTAGTTTATCGGTTTCAGTCTGGACGACGGGGGAGGAGGTGAGGAAAGTTTCGAAACAGCGCAGCCAGTGATCAAAGCTGTTAGAGGCTCCTACAGCTTGAGGGTCCAATTCGAGTTTGTCGGGTTTCAGTATCTGCTCCATCCCAAAACATTTGCTAATAAAATTGATGCACCATCAATCAAGCAAGGACTAGTTTGTATGCAAGAACAAATAGGCTTTTATTAGCAAAAGACTTGGAGCACACCCATGCCAATGAACTGGTCCTGACTGAGGCAGGGGGGTGGGGAGCAGTCGCCTTTATACCTGGACCGGGGAAGAGGGGGGAGGAGTCCCGGGCAGGGCCGGCAGGGACGTGTCCAGGCATGTCACACACACAGGCAATAAGCTAACAGTGGTTTACCACAAGGAGTCGATAATGCACCCCAATCCCTGCGGTGCCCAGTGTCCTCGGACACCGCATGCTCCCTCTCCAGGGACACCTGGCCGTGAATATAGCCACAGTGGAGGGGCAGACAGTCAGATTGGATGACCCCCTCTGTCGCCCGCTGTCTGGATCTGTAGAAGGGCCCTTAATCAGGGAGTTCATATTCTAACAGGCCAACCTCAATTGCCTGATTAAAGTCGTTACACATATTCAGTGAGCAAGTTGCAGAATTCAATTTGCGCAATAGGTATTGTGGGTCAGTAGGATTTGGGAGGAGAGATTTGAAATAGAGGAGGAGGATGAGCTGAAACCAAAACTGAATGTTACATGAAAATGAAGATTGGGGCCTAGCAAGGCACTGTTCAATAGAACGGTTTGCACAATTGTTACTACCAGTGATGAACTGCCCCCACCACCACCACCATCCCGCCCATTCACTCTCCTCAGCTGGTCACAATAACGATTTAAGTTTCTATTTCACAAGGATATGCCTTTTCCAAATCAGAATGCATTTAACTATTTTTCTTGAGTCAAATGAGGAGCAAATTTATTAACCACTAAACTTGAGAAAAATAATAAAAACAAGACGTCAATCATTTGGCCCTCATGCAATCATTCAGGCCCACGCACAGGTATTAGAAATAAAGGGTGTTAAAGTCCAATAAAAAAGGTAAAAGAATATATGGTTAAATGGTCTTTGATTGTCTTGCAGTGTGGATTTTAAGTATTGTGGCCAATTTAGGTTATTTCTTTTGGATGCATTCTGATTTAGAAGATGTTGCAATCATTACAAGATCTCATTTTCTGGCAAGGTTTTGGTAGAGTTGGCTTCTCAACTCGGGTGACACAAAATAGAGAGGGAGAGCCAGAGCCACTTTCAGCTCATTTCCTTTGCTAAAGGCCATCTTGACACTGCCTATGTCACTTACAATCTCTTTAAAGTGACTGGGCAGCTTTGCCTCAAAATAATTCACCTACTGTGTATTTTCAAGAGGTTTTGGGTGTGTCTGCCTGTAGCAACCATTGTTTCAATATCCAGTACCTTACATTTTAATGTCGCTTCCTTAGACAGTTACAAGTTTTGACAGGTTTCTGGATTATAGGGAATATCTCTCTCTTCGCATTTCCCTGAGGGTAATTTGTTTGTTTCTCACCTTTACCTTGGAATGTGGACTTGCATTTTTAAACAATTTGCTCTGTTTCAGTTCAACTTACAAATTTCCAGTCAGTTGAAAGTCGAAAATCAGATATTCAAAAAAATAAAAGGACATAGCCTCATGGACTGCTAAATCTCAATCAGGAAGGTTTGGTGACCAAAATAAGCACATTCACGCAGCAAACGTTTAGGATCTAGAGTGCATTGACCATAAGACATAGGAGCAGAATTAGGCCATTCAGCCCATCGAGTCTGTTCCACCACTCAATCATGGTTGCCTAAGAGTGTAATGGAAGTAGATTCAATCGAGGTATTCAAGAAGGAATTAAATTAACTGAAGAAGATAGATGTGCAGGGCCATAAGAAAGAGGTTGGAGGAGTGACATTAGGTGAATTGCAACTAAGCAGAGTCTGCACAGGCACAATGGGAGGGAAATCACAGGAACAGTTGGATGCATCAAAGGGAAACGTGGGGAAATTATCAGAGAATGAGTGCTTGCAAGATGCACTGAATACATACAAGGCTTATTCGAACATAACAGACAAGAAAAGTTAACAATTAAAATAGACATGGATGGTCCAAAGGTCATGAAGGATAAACTCCTTTAAGGAAGAAAATCTACCATCTTTACCTAATCAGGCCTATATGTGACTCCAGATCCACAGCAATGTGGTTGACCTTTATCTGCCCTCTGAAATGTCCAGCAAGTCACTCAGTTCAACGCCCATATCCCACGAGAGAGTAAAGTTTTAAAAAGGATGAAAAATAACAAAGCCAAAGACCTCAATGAAATAGTCACGAAAAAATAGAAGCCTTTGGCATAGAAAAATTAACTCTCATCGTTAACAAAGTTGAAGACATGGGAGAAATTTCAGAAGTCTAAATTGATCCTTTTTATTGCGTTCACTAAAAAGCCCAGAGCAATAGGTGAACTCTCTCGCACCATCAGTCTGATGAGTCACATTACTAAGATCCTTCTTCATGTACTAATGAATAGGACCAGGAGAAAGATAAAGGAAGAACTTAGAGCTCCTCAATGTGGATAGAGGAACAAGAAATGCTACCTTTATGCCATGCATGCTGTTAGAAAGAGTCATAAAGCTGAAAAAAGATGCATTGTGTTTAATTGAATATAATGTATTTGATAAGGTGAAACCTGAAGAAATGATAACAATGTTAGTGTCTCTTGACCTTGATGGCAAAGTATTTAGAGTGATAAGAAACCTTCATTGGGAACAAAGTGCAGCTATATATGTTGAGAAAGATCGGAGTGCTTTTGTGAACTTCAAAAGAGGGGTCTCAAGGAGTTCTATATTCTCACAAGATCTATTCAGTTTCAAAATGAAAATACTCAGAGTTGAAGACCTTCCTGGATTATTAGTTAGAGATTACAGGCGGAATTTTCTAGCTGTTCACACTGTCGGGATTTTCTGGTCCCGTTGCAGTGAATGGAGATTTGGCTGAGCGCCAAGTTCTCCGTCCTCACTTGCCGCGGCAGCGGGGCGTGAACAGCCGCAAAACTCCAGCCTGCGACTTTAATAATATTTGCTAATGACATCCTTCTTACTGCTGACTCCAAAGAGAAACTGCAAAAGACTTTAGGTAGAATAAAGAGTGAAAGTGAGAAGGACTGAGCATTAATTATAAGAAATTTCCTTCCTCTGTGCACGATCCATTTGTCCCTTTAAGACTACCATGCAGCTAGTCATGTGCGCATCATAAAGTGACTGCTTTCTGTGCATGGCACGTTCTGGACTGCAACTTGACAACACCCACACGATTTAGAGAATGTTGGAGAGTGTAGAAACGTGGTCTTCATTTTGACAGGAATTTTTGGGCCATTATTCCAGATAAGGCACATGCATAAAAGTCATTTTTAAACGTTACTAAAAATTAATCAAAGTTTGTGCAGGCACATTTTTCTGAATTTGCTCAGACATTTTCTCTAGCTCGTAAATGTTACAATCAGCCGTCTTTCACATGTAGCAGCCTACCTATAAGAATCAGTTGAACCAAGCACAAAATGAGGGCAATTATTTGAATATATTCAATCAATTATAAAATCATTTAACAGCAGACAAGTAGAAACAAGTTACAGATTTCCACTGAAAGGTGAGATATCTCAGCTGAAAGATCGTGGCTTGGCTGGGAGCAGAAATGATGAGGTAACTGACTACTTTTGAAAAGATTGCACACCGATTTCAACAGCTTTAATGATCAAATTGTCAGGTCTTTCAACTCAAACTTCAAAAGCATCTGTTGACTTCATGGGAAATGATCCAAAGGTGAAACTAAACCAGCTTTCCAAGCTGAATTCCCTCTCCATAGAACCATAGAAAATTACAGCTCAGAAACAGGCCTTTTGGCCCTTCTGGTCTGTGCCAAACCATTTTATGCCTAGTCCCACTGACCTGCACTTGGACCATATCCCTCCACACCCCTCTCATCCATGAACCCGTCCACGTTTTTCTTAAATGTTAAAAGTTACCACTTTATCCAGCAGCTCATTCCACACTCCCACCACTCTCTGCGTGAAGAAGCCCCCCCTAATATTCCCTTTAAACTTTTCTCCTTTCACCCTTAACCCATGCCCTCTGGTTTTTTTCTCCCCTAGCCTCAGCGGAAAAAGCCTGCTTGCATTCACTCTATCTATACCCATCAAAATCTTATACACCTCTATCAAATCTCCCCTCAATCTTCTACGCTCCAGGGAATAAAGTCCCAACCTATTCAATCTCTCTCTGTAACTCAGCTTCTCAAGTCCCGGCAACATCCTTGTGAACCTTCTCTGCACTCTTTCAATCTTATTTACATCCTTCCTGTAACTAGGTGACCAAATCTGTACACAATACTCCAAATTCGGCCTCACCAATGCCTTACATAACCTTGTAAGAAGTTTAACAACACCAGGTTAAAGTCCAACAGGTTTATTTGGTAGCAAAAGCCACACAAGCTTTCGAGGCTCTGAGCCCCTTCTTCAGGTGAGTGGGAATTCTGTTCACAAACAGAACTTATAAAGACACAGACTCAATTTACATGAATAATGGTTGGAATGCGAATACTTACAACTAATCCAGTCTTTAAGAAACAAAACAATGGGAGTGGAGAGAGCATCAAGACAGGCTAAAAAGATGTGTATTGTCTCCAGACAAGACAAGTCTACCAAATAAACCTGTTGGACTTTAACCTGGTGTTGTTAAACTTCTTACTGTGTTTACCCCAGTCCAACGCCGGCATCTCCACATCATTACATAACCTTACCATAACACTCCAACTTTTATACTCGATACTCCGATTTATAAAGGCCAATGTACCAAAGGCACTCTTTACGACCCTATCCACCTGTGACGTCACTTTTAGGGAATTCTGTACCTGTATTCCCAGATCCCTCTGTTCAACTGCACTCTTCAGAGTCCTACCATTTACCCTGTACGTTCTTCTTTGGTTTGTCCTTCCAAAGTGCAATATCTCACACTTGTCTGCGTTAAATTCCATTTGCCATTTTTCAGCCCATTTTTCTAGTTGGTCCAAATCCCTCTGCAAGCTTTGAAAACCTTCCTCACTGTCCACTACACCTCCAATCTTTGTATCATCAGCAAACTTGCTGATCCAATTTACCACATTATCATCCAGATCATTGATATAGATAACAAACAACAATGGACCCAACACCGATCCCTGCGGCACACCACTAGTCACAGGCCGCCACTCATAGAAGCAATCCTCCACAACCACTCTCTGGCTTCTTCCATTGAGCCAGTGTCTTATCCAATTTACTACCTCCCCATGTATACCTAGCGACTGAACCTTCCTAACTAACCTCCCATGAGGGACCTTGTCAAAGGCCTTGCTGAAATCCAGGTAGACAACATCCACCGCCTTCCCTTCATCCACTTTCCTGGTAACCTCCTCGAAAAACTCTAATAGATTGGTCAAACATGACCTAACACGCACAAAGCCATGTTGACTCTCCCTAATAAGTCCCTGTCTATCCAAATATTTGTAGATCCTATCCCTTATCACACCTTCCAATAACTTGCCCACCACCGACGTCAAACTTACTGGCCGATAATTTCCCGGATTTCTTTTGGCACCTTTTTTAAACAACGGAACAACATGAGCCACCCTCCAATCATCCGGCACCTCCCCCGTGAATACTGACATTTTAAATATGTCTGCCAGGGCCCCTGCAAGTTCAACACTAGCTTCCCTCAAGGTCCGTGGGAATACCCTGTCCGGTCCTGGGGATTTATCCACTCTGATTTGCCTCAAGACAGCTTTGCCTCAAGACTCTCAAAGCCACTCTACTTCTCTCTCCTCCTTTCAGACTCTCCATAAAACCTATTTTTGATCAAGGTTTTGTTCAGCTGTCCTTGTCTTTCCTTACGAAAGCAAAATACTGCTGATGCTAGAAATCTGAAATAAAAACCGAAAGGTCTGGCAGCATCCGTGAAGAGAGAAAAACAAAATTTACGTTTTGACTCCATCTTGCCACCCGGTCGCGCTACAGTCCCAATGCATTGAAGACCGAGATTTTGGTGACAAGCCAAATCTCCGTTCATTGCAGCAGGATGGGAAAGTCCCGCCATCGTGAAGAGTCAGAAAATTCCAGCCTATATGTGGATTCAAAAAGTTAGCTTTGTTTCTCTCTCCACAGATGCCACCAGATAGAGTTTATCCAACATTTTCTGGTTTTATACTAGTATTCCCTTATGTGACTTGGTGTCAGAGTCTGAGGCTCTATGGGTCATTTTACAAAGTCAAAGATCCATTGTAACTAAACTGTTGTTATGCGACTCAACTGCAAAGGTAACTGGGAAATGTCAAATGCTTCCCAAATTGAAAAAGATACAATTATTTGCAGCATCCAAATTTAGAATCATCGAAACTCTACAGTACAGAAGGAGGTCATTCGGCCCATTGAGTCTGCACCGACAACAATCCCACCTAGGCCCTATCCCGTAACCCCACATATTTACCCTGCTCATCCCTCTGCCTACACATCCTGGGACACTGAGGGGCAATTTAGCATGGCCAATGCACGTAACCTGCACATCTTTGGACTTTGGGAGGAAACCAGAGCACCTGGAGGAAACCCATGCAGACATGGGGAGAATGTGCAAACTCCACACAGACAGTGACCCAAGCCAGGAATCGAATCCAGGTCCCTGGAGCTGTGAGGCAGCAGTGCTAACCACTATGCCACCGTGCCACCCAGAAATATTTAAAAATATAGAACATTAACTATTACTGGGGATATGAAGGGTATGACTTGCAGCCAATGGTTAAAAGTATTGCAAACCACCAGTCAACAGAGCTGGTTTCTGTACATTGCTTAGAGCAGATCCAAGGTTTTGAGTTTTAAAAATACTGCCCTGTTCAAGAGCTTCATCAGGCTTTCATCCACTAAGGATATTGGGTGCATCTCTCTGGCAATGGCTTTATTGAGCTGTGTCAGGTCAATGCAGATACAGATGGACCCACTCGGATTTGGGACTGGGACCATCCTGGAACACCATCCTGGCTGTATGACCGGAGAGATGATTCCTATGTTTGTCATCTCGTCCTGCTGCAGCTCCACTTGCTTCCTGAATGGGTGGGGAATGTTCAGTGGTGTGAATTGGCAAATGGATTTAGCATCCTCCCTCAGTGTGATCTGTATGCATTCTTCAATTGGACCAATTTTGCAAAGAGATTCAAGAATTTCTTGTTATACTCACAATTTCAATTTCTGTAGAAGGCTAAGGTCGATGCAGTGAACAGTCCTGGTTCTGGAACAGAGACAGGATCTCTCATATTCTTTTGTCTTTCTACCCGAGTGTCACCTGCAGGCCACTTTCATAGAGTCATAGAGGTTTACAGCATTGAAACAGGCCCTCCGGCCCAACTTGTCCATGCCGCCCTTTTTTTTAATCCCCTAAACTAATCCCAATTGCCTGCATTTGGCCCATATCCCTCTATACTCATCTTACCCATGTAACTATCTAAATGCTTTTTAAATGCTTTCACTGGGATTTTGATGCCTCCTCCTCCATACCAGTGCATTGTGGGTGGCAACAGCCATTGGGTCACCAATCATGCTTCTCACAGTGAATCCATTTGGGATCTTCTGGATTTTGACGTTTTGGGTCTGCACAGCGTCGTGGCATTTTTCTCCACAGCGTTCACTCTACTGGTTGGTTATGGTATTACTTCCCTTCACCTGGGGAGTCCCTGTTTCTGTGCTGTTGCGCTATGTGGACAGCAGGGTTTACTCTGTATCACTGTTTGCTTTCTGTCCTCAATATGGACCTGTGCTGCAAACAGATTTCAGATTGTTTATCAATATGGATAGTTTTCTCAAGGGTTCATTTCTCCTTTGCTTAGAGAATGTCAGATTGTGTTGTCTGTCACTTGTGTAACTATTTTCTCCTCGATCAGCTCAGATTTCAGACTTTAAGCTGTAATCGCAGTCTTCAGCTCTATTCCACTTGCCAGTGACCTTATATTTGTGTCCTCTGGTTACTGTTGTATGGGTATTAGGCATAGTTCATACGCCTTAAAATATTTATAGGTTTAGGTAGTTCAGGTATTTATTAACGAGTGGAAACTATATACATAGTTACAGTAAAGGTGCAGACCAGTAGCTTTTTCCATGCTTGCTTCTACACACTGCTCTGTCCAACACTACATTCACCCGAGGTACGGCTCATGTGTTCTGTTACACTACTGTGTGGCTGGTGCTATATTCAGTCCCACATTAACCCTGTACATGCCAGACCTTCGTACTACACTTACAGTTCTTTTAACCCACAAATTATAAGGGAACAAATTAACTCATCAACATGCTGTTATGTTGAATGGAGTTATGCACGATTACAGATTTAACCCGGGCACGGATTTTAAATGGTGACAAGGAAATTAAAATAGTGACAGAAAATAATTGCAGATTTAACAGTTTGCAAAAAGAGAAAAGAAAATAATTTAAAACCAGCTTTGCTACTTTACTCTCAGCAATTCAATTCTCCTGATAGCTAGCATCAGAATGCTCACGTTACTTCCAGCAAGTAAACATTTAACCAATATCAAATATGTATTAACTGTGATTATAAATCCCCAGAGGTGCCCAGCTCCTGCTGTTGCAGATTCTTCTCCCAATGATCAGTTGGGCACTCTCTCTCGGGGGTTTCCTTCTGACAATTAGCGAGGTCTTCCTTCGACAGCAGTGGTCTCTGATGTGCTCAACCTTTTATAGCCTTCTGTCAGGGGATGGGGATAGTTTATTGTATTGACTAACTATACTGTCCTATGAAGCTTCTTTTAAAAGTATAATTCCCAATTATATTCTGCAGTCATTGCTTAAGTTGTGATTTGCATTTTTCTTGCAAATTTTCTATCTTTCTTTTGCTTTCTCCAGTAATTTTCCATCACATGAAGCCGCTTATAGTCAGCTGTCCACAAATAGATGCTTATAGTTAGCTGGAACACAGTGGTTCACTTCATTTTGATTCAAGGCCAGGTCTTCATAACTAAAACATTCTTCTCCATTTGGCTTTAATATCTTCATTGTTTCCTTGATCGCATTAGTTTTTGACTCTTGGCTTGGCAAGTCTTACTTTTAGAAAAAATTGCACAAAACTTGTTTTTCCAGCCCAGGTCATTCCATTCCAAATGTTATGGGCTGGATTGTCAATATTTTGCCCTGAGCTTGTTTAAAAGCGTAGCTTTTTTTTTCCTACAGTACCCTGCACCTAAAGGTTAGGCGAGCAAATGGATTTCACACTCACCCATTCTCCCACCTCATTTACCCCAAAACTGCCCTTGGTTTACTTGACCCCAATGTCCTAAGTTACAGTAGTTACAGTGCTGGTGAACCTAAATGATTTCAGCAAATTCCTGGATTAAACAAGAATATTACAGGAATTAGACGAAGGATCAAACAAACGGATGGAGCTCCCTATTGTCATGTGTTCAAGACAATGTAGAGCATCTGTTTACTTTGGTAACACAAGTAGAATAAAGCTTGTATAATAAATAATTTTTCATTAAATAGCACTATTGGTTAGTTAAAAGGCTATACAGGATATTGGTTCATATTTGGTATAATGGTTTATCCATGTTATTAATGCAAAAAAAAGTCAACAGAAGTGCTTATTACTTTGAAATGTTGCATGGGTTTTCCTTTTTAGGTAGTCCCTCAGAGTTGAGGATGACTAGCTTCCATACTAAAAATGAGTTCTCAGGTGACTGAGGAGTCCAATGATCTACAGTCTCTGTCACCGGTGGACAGATGGCAATTGGAGGAGTGGGTGGGATGGTTGCCCAGGTTGCCATGCATTCCATTCTCTGTCGACACTCAGCTTGAGCTTTCTCTCGGTGATGAAACTCAAAGTGTTCAGCTCCTTTCAGGATGTTTTTTCTCCACTTGGCCCGGCGATTCCTAGGTGTCAGTGGGGATGTTAGACTTTTTCAACAAGGCTTTGTGAGTGTCTTTGAAGCATTTCCTCTGCCCTCCTGGGACTTGCTTGCCGTGTCAAAGCTCCGAATAGAATGCTTGTTTTCGGTTGTATAGCTCAGTTATCATAAAGTAGCGTTAAACACCTTAGGCTGCAAGAAAACATAAACATATCTGTATGCTCCTGCTGAGTCTGGCATTGTGGCAATTCACAATCACACAGAAACCATTGTAGACGATTAGTATCTTTCTCATTCAGATAGAAAGGCTGGACTCAAGAGTGTAAATTGAAACAACAGTGCCCTCTGGTGTTGCTCAGGTTGTCACATCACATTGCAGATTTTTAAACACAAGAACACAGAGGCATAGATGGAAAAAAGGCTTCCAGTCAGCTCAAATTCTGCACTAAAATTAACAGGTGAGATTATGAAATAAAGTTCAAATCAGAAGCATTCAAAGGAAGTAAGAAGACACAGGGTTACAACAACAATAAAAAGAGAGACTTGCATTTACATTGTGAAGTTACTGTGAAAATCCCCTAGTCGCCTGTTCGGGTACACTGAGGGAGAATTTAGCCTGGCCAATGCACCCTGAAAGATGCTGAAAGGTGCCCTCATAAGAACAGGATATGGCGCTCGACTCATCGATCAACAGTTCCGACGTGCCACAGCGAAAAACCGCACCGACCTCCTCAGAAGACAAACACGGGACACGGCGAACAGAGTACCCTTCGTCGTCCAGTACTTCCCTGGAGCGGAGAAGCTACGACATCTTCTCCGGAGCCTTCAACATGTCATCGATGAAGACGAACATCTCGCCAAGGCCATCCCCACACCCCCACTTCTTGCCTTCAAACAATCGCACAACCTCAAATAGACATTGTCTGCAGCAAACTACCCAGCCTTCAGGAGAACAGTGACCACGACACCACACAACCCTGCCACAGCAACCTCTGCAAAATGTGCCGGACCATCGACATGGATGCCATCATCTCACGTAAGAACACTATCCACCAAGTACACGGTACATACTCTTGCAACTCGGCCAACGTTGTCTACCTGATACGCTGCATGAAAAGATGGCCCGAGGCATGGTACATTGGGGAGACCATGCAGACACTGCGACAACGGATGAATGAACACCGCTCGACATGCACCAGGCAGGAGTGTTCTCTTCCTGTTGGGGAACACTTCAGCAGTCACGGGCATTCAGCCTCTGATCTTCGGGTAAGCGTTCTCCAAGGCGACCTTCACAACAACGCAGCATCGCTGAGCAGAAACTGATAGCCAAGTTCCACACTCATGAGGACGGCCTCAACCAGGATCTTGGGTTCATGTCACACTATCTGTAACCCCCACAATTGCCTGGGCTTGCAAAATCTCACTAACTGTCCTGGCTGGAGACAATACACATCTCTTTAACCTGTGCTTAACCCTCTCTCCACTCACATTGCCTGTACCTTTAAGACTTGATTACCTGTAAAGACTCGCAATCCAACCCTTATCTTATCTTGTGAATTGAGTTTGTATCTATATATGCCCTGTTTGTGAACAGAACTCCCACTCACCTGATGAAGGGGCAGTGCTCCGAAAGCTTGTGGCTTGTGCTACCAAATAACTTGGACTTTAACCTGGTGTTGTACGACTTCTTACAATGCACCCTAACCAGCACATCTTTGGATGTGGGAGGAATGCAGCACCTTTCACAATCTCTGGACTTCCCAAAGCACTTCCAGTCAATGTAGTCACTGTAGTTACACAGGAAGCACAGCGATCAGTATGCAAACAGCAATGTGTGAAGTAACAACCAGACTATCAGATTAATTCTCTACCCTGTTCTATCCTTCCTGTCCTCAATCTATTTTAAGACAGTTAGTTCAATGGCAGCTCAAGGAACAGCATTTCATCTTTCAGTTGGATTCAGCATCAAGTTTAATAATTTCAGATGGTAACCACTGTTTCCATTTTTACATGATGTGGAGATGTCGGCGTTGGACTGGGGTGAACACGGTAAGAGTTTTAACAACACCAGGTTAAAGTCCAACAAAATCAAGTTACAGAATACTGATTAGAATGCGAATCCCTACAACCAACCAGATCTTAAAGATACAGACAATGTGAGTGGAGGGAGCATTAAGCACAGGTTAAAGAGATGTGTATTGTCTCCAGACAGGACAGCCAGCAAGTCCAGGAGGCAAGCTGTGGGGGTTACTGATAATGTGACATAAATCCAACATCCCGGTTTAGGCCGTCCTCATGTGTGCGGAACTTGGCTATCAGTTTCTGCTCAGCGACTCTGCGCTGTCGTGTGTCGTGAAGGCTGCCTTGGAGAGCGCTTACCCGAAGATCAGAGGCTGAATGCCCGTGACTGCTGAAGTGCTCCCCCGCAGGAAGAGAACAGTCTTGCCTGGTGATTGTCGAGCGGTGTTCATTCATCTGTTGTCGTAGCGTCTGCATGGTTTCCCCAATGTACCATGCCTCGGGATATCCTTTCCTGCCTCGATGTAGGGATTTGCATTCTAATCTGTATTCTGTAACTTGATTTTGTGTCTCTGTGCCCTGTTTGAGAGCAGATTTCCACTCCATCTGACGAAGGAGCAGCGCTCCGAAAGCTAATGGTATTTGCTACCAAATAAACCTGTTGGACTTTAACCTGGTGTTGTTAAAACTCTTACTCCATTTTTACAGACAGTAGTTGCTAATATTGATTCTGTGATTACCATTTACACCTCCTCTATAGCCACCTTTCACTACTTAGTCCATTTACCATCCATCTCTGCTTTGCATCATTATTCTTTTTGCCTGAATCTGCTGACAACCACCAATCATTCAACTACTCCTAAATGACCTGACTATCCAGTCAGCAACCTACCCACTTCACCCATTCACTAACCCACAGTCAAAGACTGGAACTGGAATTCTCCACCGTTCACACCCCGCCAACTCTGCCAGGAAGAAGAGAGAATTTGGCGCTCAGCCAAATTTTCTATTCACTGCAGTGAGACCGGAGATTCCCAGCTGCGGGCGAGGTCAAAGAATCCGGCCCCAGATCTTAAAATTTACTGGACGGAATAAGGCAGCTAGTGCCATAAAAGCTGGGTACGGGGGGTAGGGGAGATGTTCTGTCTCATGTCTTTTCCCCAACTCTATTCTGCTCCAACAGAGTTCTCCACCATGCAATCCTCTGACAGCTAGGATCGGAAGATCTGCACAGTAGCATTGGGTCAGGAAAACCTTCACACGCTTCAGCAATCTGCTCATCATTGTTCCTGCTCGGAAGATTAATTTGGATTCTCTCCCTAAAGATGCTGCCTTATCTGCTGACTATTTCCATCATTTTCTGTTCTTATTTCAGATTTCCAGCTTCTACAGTATTTTGTATCTGATATTGGTATTGGGTGAAGGATACAGATTTACAAGGAGATCTTCCATGCTCTTTATCAAACATCCTTTAATGGCTATTCTGATAATTTAGCACTCCCTCCGTATTTCACCATCCCTCCATATTTCAGCAGTGTCAGATTAGATGATCAATTTCTGAAGAGAAATTTCCCAATTTTCTGATTCAGGGAATGTGTCGCCATTGAGTTGCCAATGATCCCTGCTAACCCTGGTTTGGTGCATTGACCCAAACAGGTGCTGGACTGTGGCGACGAGGGGAATTTCACAGTAACTTCATTGCAGTGGTAATGTAAGCCTTACCTCTGACTAATAAATAAACTTTACTTTACTTAGGAGGGAAAGTATAAGGTTGTTATGACTTTTGTTTCACCAAACAAACTCCAATGCCTGAATTTTACCACCTCGCCAACCCAAGGCTCGTAAGATCCTGCCCGAGGCCAATAGAGAATGCCGTTCTGCAAGCCTCGGCCACCCCAATTTTGGGCCCTATCCCATAACCCCACACATTTACCCTGCTAATCCCTGTAACCTACGCATCCTAATACAGTGAGGGGCAATTTTACATGGCCAATGCACCTAATTTACACATCTTTGGACTGTGGGAGGAAACCGGAGCACCTGGAGGAAACCCATGCAGACACAGGGAGAACGTGCAAACTCTGCACAGATAGTGACCCAAGCTGGGTCGCTGGTGCTGTGAGGCAGCAGTGCTAACCACTGTGCCACCAATGTGGCTCTGTACTGCCATCCACGGTGAGTAAGTTGGGTCACTTACAACATTGAATGTCATCTATTTGGCAAAATCAACATTCACACTTAGGGTTGGATTTAATGCAGCCCACCATTATGAGAAACAAGATGGTCAGGCCCACTTAATCAAAGGAAAAGCTTTACTTTAGTGTTTCCGGTCGGCCACAAAATGTTCTCCAAGTTGGAGGGCAGCAGGGGCCCCAAATCTCAGTCATTCTGTCCAATCAAAGAGCCTAGTACTGGGGGAGGGGGAGGTCACTGAAAGTCATGCACCTCTCCTTGCCTCTGACAACCCTCACCACCCATTTCCCCATCACTCCCATCCCACTTTCATTCAGTTTTATTCTGGGGTTCCATGATGAGCTTGGACACTGGTGACAAGAAGAGCTGCCAGCTTCTGATTGGCCAGCAGCACTCAGCAGTCAGACCTCCACTGCAGTGGACCTCAGGTGCAGGCAAGTTCCATTGGTGGCCACTTCAGTGCCTGAAGGGCTCTTGATTCCATTGAGCCTCTCCCGTGGAACTGAGGGGAGGTGGGCTGGAGGGCTGGTTCTCTGCTGATTTGCTGACCAGTGGACAAGAATCCGGTGGTCTGATGGAAGCCCTAGAGTTTGGAGCGGCTCAATGGATCATTTGTAACTCCGAACCAGATGCAAAATACTTTTAAATTTATTCTTTGGATATCAATGTCTGTGACCCAGAATTTTATTGTCTATTCCAGGTTAACCCTGTAATGCACCTGCTTTTAAATGCTTGCAGTCTATGTGATGAAGGTACTCTAACAATACTGTCATAGGCCAGGAGTTACAAGGTGCAGGAATAAATGGTCAACTGCAAATCAGTTAACTGAAAAGATAAGAATTGCCGACTGTGACAATAGTGTACCCTGAAGAGATTTTTTTTTAAAAATCATGTTCTCTGTAGTTCTCAGCGCTGCCGAGTTGGGATCTTTTATGGCTCTGCATTGTTAGGAGGAAAACTGGTTGGCAGGTCAGATTGACAGGAGTTCTTTTGATTTCAGTTTGGCGCTGCTGTTTAGTTTAGTTTAGAAGGGACATAAAGCTGGAAAGAAGTCTCTCTCTCTCTCTGATTTTAGATGTTCTGCTGGTTAGCTGAAAGCAAGGCTTCTTGTCTTCCTGAAGTAAAGAATCTGCTGTTGGTGGCTTGACCAGAGTCTCTCCCTGGTGTTCTGGGAAGCTATTCTGACTTCAAACTGTTCTGAATGTATCATGAGAACTACAGCATTCATCCAAAGGACTCAGTTCCAGTATCACATGAGCATTAGTTTTTGCTGTCTTAAACCTATGGAAGGGTTTTGTTTATGGGATTGGTTGGCTTGAAACATCTTAGATATATTTGTTAAGGGTTATACATTATCGTGGTTGTTTTGTTTGTAATTGATAAAAGTTATTGCTAATTTTCTTACTATACATGTGAACTGTATTCTTAAATAAACTTTGTTTGATAAAAGCTCCCTAGTGGGTTATTTGAATCATACCTGAACTGAAACCTATCATGCTTATCCTAGCCAAATTCAAGGTGCAAAATGTATGATTCAGGCTGGCTCCATAAAACTCTTTGGAGTTTCTGACCTGAACCATAACACTACCTGTAGTAGGGTCTTATACATTGTTTGAATACCGTAGGATATTATAGGTTGGGCCTACTCTGCCAGTGCCTGGCCATGATATTTGTAAGTCTTGAGTGTTTATGATCTTACCCCCTTATTGCAATGAAAAATCTATCGCGGATGGTCTTCAGATCTTTCGCAGAAAGGTAACACGCAGAGTTAGTCATCCTTCATAGCACAGGAAACAATTCAGCAAAATGATGTGATATTTTAATGCTGGAAATCAGTTGGAAAAAAGTGGAGATTATCTAAAACATTATTTATTTCACAAGCTTGACAGTTTCGTCAAACTTTGGCAGAATTACAATAGTGCTGTTAGAAAGAAATGTTACTCTGATTTTCATTTGGATGCAGTAACTATAGCTGTATTTTGATTGAAAACCCGCATCTACAGTTTTCAAACAGAAAAGAGATTCTTCTTCCAAGGAACTTGCGAGGAATCGGTAAAGAAATCATAGAAACCCTACAGTGCAGAAGGAGGCCATTCGGTCCATCAAGTCTACACCGACCACAATCCCACCCGGGCCCTACCCCCACATATTTTACCCACTAATCCCTCTAACCTACACATCTCAGAACTCTAAGGGGCAATTTTTAACCTGGCCAATCAACCTAACCCGCACATCTTTGGACTGTGGGAGGAAACCGGAGCACCCCGGAGGAAACCCACGCAGACACGAGGAGAATGTGCAAACTCCACACAGACAGTGACCCGAGCCGGGAATCGAACCCGGGACCCTGGAGCTGTGAAGCAGCAGTGCTAACCACTGTGCTACCGTGCCGCCCAAAGGATGCATCTTAGAAATTATCTCCTTCCAGATCTGTGGTGAACCATCGTTGGTTCCCACTGGATAGTACTGAGCCAGGGTCTGGCCAGTACTACAAGGATGTACATATGTTACTGTTGGGTTGTGCTACTTGTTGCTGTTGGGGTTAGGGTGGGGTTGTTACACCTTTGTACTGTAGTGTTGTGGTACATCCCAGTCGGGCTCCGCCTCCTGGGAGAGGTATAAAAGTCCCTGCTCTGGCTGGGACCCCTTCAGTCTGGGATAGTGTATATAATTATTGGCTGCTTCATTACGGTAAATAAAAGCCTTTTATTTCCCGAGCATCTGGCCTCGTGTTTGAGAAGCGCATCAAGATCCATATGGCCTGAACTTCTTGATGTCTGTGCAGGCATCCAACACTTGCAACATCACATGAAATAGAACATGGTGACATCAGGAGGGCTCCCCAATGTCATCACACTGCATTACTGTTGTTAAACTCTCGTCAAAGAGAAAAAAAAAGAGAGTATGGAGCAGATCCTGAAGCCGGAACGCCTTACACTAGATCCACGTGCGGTGGGCGCTTCTAACACCTTCGACCACTGGCTGAAGTGCTTCGAAGACTACCTGGCAGCCTCCGCAGCGGTCACCACAGATGATGACAGACTCCGGGTCCTCCATGCGAGGGTAAGTGACACTGTCTACCTCGCGATCCGTGCGGCCACCGATTATACTAAGGCCCTCGAGCTTCTGAAGAAGCGTTATATCAAACCACCCAATGAAATACACGCTCGTTACCTCCTAGCCACTCGACGACGGCAGTCTGGCGAAACGATGGAGGAATATGCGAACGAGCTCCTACAGCTAGCCAGGGGCTGTAACTGCAAAGCTGTGTCGGCTGAGCAGAGCATGAACGACCTCGCCCGAGATACGTTTGTGGCGGGAGTCGGATCGTCGTACATTCAACTTAAACTATTGGAGAAGGGTAACCTTAACCTTACCCAGGCAATCGAGCTAGCGGAGATGCTCGAGACAGCCTCCAAAAGCTTAGTATTATATCCGGAGGACCATGTGGAGACAACGTGGCAGGAGCAGTCGCCAATCCCTCCTCGTCCCTCGGGTTCGAAATGCTGCGTAATGGCGTGCTCACACTCGGGCCAGACGACGGCAGCAGCTCCGGGCGGCCTGCGGTGCTACTTCTGTGGGGGAGCGAAGCATGCTTGGCAACGGTGTCCCGCTAAGGCTGTGTTGTGCACCGCATGCGGTAAGAAAGGGCACTATTCGAAAGTGTGCCGATCTAAACCTAGGAATGGCAGTGCGGCCTGCGATTCTTCAGAGCTCGGGTCTTCGTCGTCGAAGTCATCGAGGGGTTCGTCCACGTGCGAGGCCAGGACGACGCCATTAAGGTCGACGGAGTCGGAGGTGTGTGACCACCAGGGGTCGCTGAGTTTGGCACCATCACCCACGTGCGACTCATGGGAGCGGCCATGTTGGTCGGCACTGACCGCGAACGACCAGCAGGGGTCCTCCTCATCGATTTCAGCTGCCTGCAGTGGCGCTCATGAACCAACGGTGGCGTCGATCATCCTGGACCAGGCCAAGCCTCATAGACTTGACAAATCTATGATGAATATCCAGGTAAATGACCACGTGATTTATTGTCTGTTTGACAGCGGGAGCACTGAGACCTTTATCCACCCAGACACTGCGAAGCGGTGTGGACTCCAGATTCAACCTGCCAAACAGACAATCTCTATGGCATCGAGGTCCCGGTCTGTCACCGTGCTAGGGAGTTGCGTGGTAACTTTGAAGGTGCAAGGCACAGTTTACGAGCGTTTCAAGCTCCTAGTGTTGCCCTATCTTTGCGCGCCAATACTTCTCGGACTAAACTTCATGGTCCACTTGAGGAGTGTAACCCTACAGTACGGTGGGCCACTCCCTTCACTGGCAGTGGGAAAACAGCAGCAGCCTCCAAATTGCCCAACGCGCCCCGCCTGTAGCCTCTCGACGCTGAAGATCACCACACCCTCCTTGTTCCAGAATCTTG
This sequence comes from Mustelus asterias, assembly GCF_964213995.1. Classification (NCBI taxonomy): domain Eukaryota; kingdom Metazoa; phylum Chordata; class Chondrichthyes; order Carcharhiniformes; family Triakidae; genus Mustelus; species Mustelus asterias. The sequence goes on from NC_135804.1 coordinate 112,907,105, forward strand.
TGCCAGGCTGCAAGCCCATCGCGTCTAAAAGTAGGCGTTACAGCGCTGAGGATCGGATCTTCATTAGATCTGAGGTTCAGCGGCTCCTCAAAGAAAGGATCATACAACCCAGCGCTAGTCCGTGGAGAGCGCAGGTCGTGGTGGTCAAGAGCGGGAACAAACCCTGGATGGTCATTGACTACAGTCAGACCATTAATCGATACACGCAGCTGGATGCGTATCCCCTCCCGCGCATATCTGATATGGTCAATCAGATTGCGCAGTACCGGGTGTTCTCCACCATAGACCTCAAGTCTGCCTACCACCAACTCCCCATTCACCCAGAGGACCGACAATGGTCGCTTGTATCACTTTCTCAGGGTTCCCTTTGGTGTCACCAATGGGGTCTCGGTCTTCCAGCGTGCTATGGACCGAATGGTGGACCAGAACGGGCTGCGGGCTACCTTCCCGTACCTGGATAATGTCACCATCTGCGGCCATGACCAGCAGGACCACGACACGAATCTCCTGAACTTCCTACGCACTGCATCTCGCCTGAACTTGACCTACAACAGGGAGAAGTGTGTGTTTCGTATGCGCCGTTTAGCCATCCTAGGATACGTGGTGGAAAACGGGGTAATTGGCCCTGATCCAGACCGTATGCGCCCCCTTTCTGAACTTCCCTTGCCTGCTAGTGCAAAAGCACTGAGAAGGTGCTTAGGCTTCTTCTCTTATTATGCGCAGTGGGTTCCCAATTACGCGGACAAAGCCCGTCCGCTCATTAAGTCCACGACTTTTCCCCTAACGCCAGAGGCCCGATTGGCCTTCGATAAATTGAAAGCCGACTTCGCGAAAGCTACGATGCATGCTGTTGACGAGTCCATCCCCTTTCAGGTGGAGAGCGATGCATCTGATTTCGCCCTGGCCGCCACACTTAACCAGGCGGGCAGGCCCGTCGCATTTTTTTCCCGCACCCTCCAAGGCCCCGAAATTCGGCATTCAGCGGTGGAAAAGGAGGCCCAGGCCATTGTGGAGGCCATCAGGCACTGGCGCCATTACTTGGCGGGAAAACGGTTCACCCTGATCATGGACCAGCGGTCCGTGGCGTTCATGTTTAACAACACGCAGAGGGGCAAGATCAAGAATGACATTGAACTCTCCACCTATAACTACGACATCATGTACCGTCCAGGGAAACTCAATGAGCCCTCGGATGCCCTCTCGCGTGGAACATGCGCCAGTATACAGGAGGACCGTTTGCAGGCTCTCCATAATGATCTATGCCATCCTGGGGTCACTCGGCTCTACCACTTTATAAAAGCCCGCAATCTGCCCTACTTGGTGGAGGACGTCAGGTCCATAACAAGAAGCTGTCGGGTTTGCGCGGAATGCAAACCGCACTTTTACCGACCTGACCGGGCACATTTAGTCAAGGCCACTCGTCCCTTCGAGAGACCGAGTGTCGATTTTAAGGGCCCCCTTCCCTCAACAGATCGGAATGTGTACTTCCTCAATATCATTGACGAGTACTCTCGGTTCCCTTTTGTTGTTCCCTGCTCTGATACATCCGCTGCCACGGTGATCAAGGCATTCCGTGATCTCTTTACCCTGTTCGGGTACCCCGGCTACATCCATAGCGACAGGGGCTCGTCGTTCATGAGCGATGACTTGAGGCAATTCCTGCTCTCATACGGGATTGCCTCTAGTAGGACCACGAGCTACAACCCTAGGGGTAACGGACAGGTGGAACGTGAGAATGCTACAGTCTGGAAGGCTGTCTTACTGGCGGTGAAGTCAAAAAGTCTTCCAGTCTCCCGTTGGCAAGAGGTGCTCCCTGATGCGCTCCATTCTATTTGCTCCCTCCTGTGTACGGCAACCAATGCTACTCCCCACGAGAGGATGTTCTCATTCCCTCGGAAGTCTTCCTCGGGGACCTCATTACCGTCTTGGTTGACGTACTCAGGACCCGTCCTCCTGCGGCGACTTGTAAGGGCCCGCAAGTCCGACCCATTGGTCGAACAGGTCCATCTCCTCCACGCCAACCCTCAGTATGCCTATGTGGCATACCCTGACGGGTGAGAGGACACGGTCTCGATCCGAGACCTGGCGCCAGCAGGGGATGTAGCAACCCCTGTCGCTCCCATACCCCCTGTTACAAACCCCTTAACTCTTGTTTCTCCCCCGGACACGGCGCGGGCAGCATCGGGACCATTGCTTAACCCTTTTACTCCCGTGTACAGCTTGCCTGAGCCCAGAAGATGGTCTCCACTGCAGGGCGTTTCAGGACCCCATGGACTACCGTCACCTCAGGGTCAACCAGCCTGAGAGTCCGTGGAAGAACAGCTGGACGCCGCCTTGGGGAGAACACCACCGCAAGTGCCTACTCCGGTGTCACCGCCGGTATTGAGGAGGTCACAACGACGGTGCGGTCCCCCTGACCGTCTGAACTTATAGACTGATGACACTTTATTCTGTTTTGTACCCCGCCGGCCTTTGTTCTCAAAGGAGGGGTGAATGTGGTGAACCATCGTTGGTTCCCACTGGATAGTACTGAGCCAGGGTCTGGCCAGTACTACAAGGATGTACATATGTTACTGTTGGGTTGTGCTACTTGTTGCTGTTGGGGTTAGGGTGGGGTTGTTACACCTTTGTACTGTAGTGTTGTGGTACATCCCAGTCGGGCTCCGCCTCCTGGGAGAGGTATAAAAGTCCCTGCTCTGGCTGGGACCCCTTCAGTCTGGGATAGTGTATATAATTATTGGCTGCTTCATTACAGTAAATAAAAGCCTTTTATTTCCCGAGCATCTGGCCTCGTGTTTGAGAAGCGCATCAAGATCCATATGGCCTGAACTTCTTGATGTCTGTGCAGGCATCCAACACTTGCAACATCACATGAAATAGAACATGGTGACATCAGGAGGGCTCCCCAATGTCATCACACTGCATTGCAATGTTTCACTGGATGGCTGGACCTAAATGTCGCAGCCTGCCCAACATCAACTAAAAAGCCAATTTAGACAATTAAGTAGGCAATGGACTGCAATTTTAACAGGCTCGTGTGTTTTTATGGTCAGCACACAGGCTGAATGGACAGGCAGGGAACAAATCTTTTACACTTTCTAAATCCAGGTCAGGATAAGATTGAGGATGAAGCGAGGAGCGTGGATGTTGGAGTTACATTTCTCGTGTAAGTGTAGACGCTCTTATTTGCTCTGAGAACCATTTTTCTCATATCTCAAGTAATGGGGCTTCTATCCTTAAAGAGATATTTACAAACTGGCCACAGCATCATCAAGTATGCACCTCAAATCCAGAAGATGAAAAATGGGGATTGCCATTTCAGGCTCTTCTTCCGATGAAGAGGAGAAGGTGAGAAGGCAGAGGGGGCCAACCGGTCGTGGACATTGCCAGCATTCCTGCCTGCAAGGCCAAACAGTACATCCCGAAGAGGTTGAAGGCCAGCAAGGCTTGCAAGAAAGAAGGGGCAAGGTGGAGGTGCCATTACCCTGCTGGAAGAGTGTACAGCATTAGATTCGGCTATCTGGACATGACTGAGGTACGGTGCAGAAGAAGCATCTGCCTCTCGGGGGAGGAGTGACTTCCACCTGTGAGATGATGATAGGGCTTGAGATCACATCCAGCTGTGTTGGTGGCCACCTAATGTCTGGCATTGGAAGTGTCTGTTTCCTTAATTTTTATGCCTCATTACATACCTCATGTTCCTTCCCAGTGCAGTGTGTCACAATCCACAGCACAAAGCTTACCATGGACACACTCTTTAGAAGGGTCAATACCTTCATAGATTTAAACAGGCAGAGCATGCAAGAAGATTTGCAGCAATTCAAACATTTACGTACGCAAGAACCTGGAGGAGCAGTGGATATAACCTTTCAGTCATTAACCCATTGCCCTCCATTTGAACCCCTTTCACAACTGGAAGTGTGTCCCCTTCACTCTTACCCACCTCCAACACTCCAGCATCTCCTCAACCAGTGGATCTCACTCCATGCTCAACTTTAATATTTCCTCCTCCATCGGAGTCAGTGCAGCCAGATTCAGGACACCAGCACCACCAGTACAGTTTCATTCCAGTGTTTCCTCTTCTCTTGTGAGGTTCAGAGCAGATTCAAGTGCCCCTCCTTGTTATGGCAAAAGGTTGCATCTTCTTCCCTAGCACGTGCCCACGTGCCCAACACATTGCCAGACTTCCCCCATCGAGGCATACCTCCCATTCTGCCCAGGCCCAGACAGCTTTGTCAGGCATAGGACAACATGGCAACTGGAGCTGGTTGCTTAACACCTTACAGCCCCACCAAATACAAGCCCACATATATATGTTCATTCAAGGTCAGTGGTTAGCATTGCTGCCTCACAGCACGAGGGACCCGGGTTCGATTCTCGGCTTGGGTCACTGTGAAGTTTGCACGTTCTCCCCGTGTCTGAGTGGGTTTTCCTCTGGGTGCTCCAGGTTCCTCCCACAGTCTGAAAGACGTGCTTGTTAGGTGCATTGACCCAGACAAGTGCCAGAGTGTGGCAAGGGAATTTCACAGTAACTTCATTGCAGTGTTAATGTAAGCCTTACTTGTGACTGATAAACTTTAACAGGAATACAGAGTACTGGGCTAATGGTAAGATACTTGGTAGTGTGGATGAACAGAGGGATCTGGGTGTCCATGTGCATAGATCCCTGAAAGTTGGCACCAGGTTGATAGGGTTGTTAAGAAGGCGTACAGTGTGTTAGCTTTTATTGGTAGAGGGATTGAGTTTCGGAGCCAGGAGGTCATGCTGCAACTGTACAAAACTCTGGTGCGGCCGCATTTGGAGTATTGCGTACAGTTCTGGTCGCCGTATTATAGGAAAGATGTGGAAGTGTTGGAAAGGGTGCAGAGGAGATTTACCAGGATGTTGCCTGGTATGGTGGGAAAATCGTATGAGGAAAGGCTGAGGGGCTTGAGGTTGTTTTCGTTAGAGAGAAGAAGGTTAAGAGGTGACTTAATAGAGGCATACAAGATGATCAGAGAATTAGATAGGGTGGATAGTGAGAGCCTTTTTCCTCGGATGGTGATGGCTAGCACGAGGGGACATAGCTTTAAGTTGAGGGGTGAGAGATATAGGACAGATGTTAGAGGTAGGTTCTTTACTCAGAGAGTAGCAAGGGCGTGGAATGCCCTGCCTGCAGCAGTAGTGGACTCGTCAACATTAAGAGCATTCAAATGGTTATTGGATAAACATATGGATGATATTGGAATAGTGTAGATTAGAGGGACTTTAGATTGGTTCCACTGGTTGGCGCAACATCGAGGGCCGAAGGGCCTGTACTGCACTGTAATGTTCTATGTTCTATGTTCACTTTTACTTTAACTTTAAGGTGCAAAGAAGTTTCCTTACTCACCCTCGCAGAGCAGAGAAGGTGATTCAGCCTCTTCCGACACTACACCAGGTCCTTCAAATGAGGCTGGACCAACTCAATATTGATGCCACCTCTATCCAGGCCCCCTCATGCCGTCAAATTGCAGCTGTATCTCCCAGTGATCACTCATTGCCGACACCAGTGTCCTTAAGCAGTCATTTGAAAAGAGAGGAGCTTCTTGGCTGCCACCATTTCCATTTCTCTGGCTTGAAACTCTGGACGATAATCCTCAATTCTGTGCACAAGTAGCTCCTGCCTTTGAACCTGGGTGCAATGAATTATGTTGTTCCTGCCACAGCACAATCTCCCCCATCTCTTCTCCCTCACTTTCACTGCACCCTTTCTTCTGGCCTTTGAAACCTTCGCAAGAACAACTAGGGATGAGCAATAAATAAGTGCTGGCCCAGCCCAGTGCCCCCCGATCCTGTAAATGAATAAATCCCATTCCCGCCTGCAGCTGACTCCATGGAGGTGCTGTCCTGTTTCTGCGCCTCCCACTCTAGCGCTGGCCCTCTCAGGAAACAGGTTTCGTGCTGGGTGGTTATTAATTGGCCAGCCAGTGCGTGATTGCTGTCAACTGTCAGTCTTGGGCATGGACAGCATTTAGATCAGCCTTTGGGCTCACCAATCATCCGTGCACACTGTCGGAAAGACTCAGGCCTATGTGTCTGATTTCCACATTCCAATGGGGGCCGTTGGCGGGGTAGAGGAGGGGAAGCTGAATAAAGGAAAACCTGTGCTCAGACACGAAGGCCCAAGATAGATATTGAGGGTGTTTGAAAGGGTTGGTCCCCAAATACAAATTGTTTGGGAACAGTTTGGACTGTCATCACACTTGAGGTTAGGGAGTCCAAGAGACATGAAAAATTGAATCAAATGATTATGATAGATGTCATGGATATGATCAATTATGGTGGATAGTTATTACAAATTGATATCTTGGTTTGTAGGAATATAGGTTATTCATAGAGTCATAGAGGATTACAGCATGGAAACAGGCCCTTCGGCCCAACTTGTCCATGTCGCCCTTTTTTTTTTAAAAACTCCTAAACTAATCCCAATTGCCTGCATTTGGCCCATATCCCTCTATACCCATCGTACCCATGTAACTATCTAAATGCTTTTTAAAAGATAAAATTGTACCCGCCTCTACTACTACCTCTGGCAGCTTGTTCCAGACACTCACCACCCTCTGTGTGAAAACATTGCCCTCTGGACACTTTTGTATCTCTCCCCTCTCACCTTAAACCTATGCCCCCTAGTTTTAGACTCCCTTACCTTTGGGAAAAGATATTGACTATCTACTTTGTCTATGCCCCTCATTATTTTATAGACCTCTATAAGGTCACCCCTCAGCCTCCTACGCTCCAAAGAAAAAAGTCCCAGTCTATCCAGCCTCTCCTTATAACTTAATCCATCAAATCCCGGTCGCGTCCTAGTAAATCTTTTCTGCACTCTTTCTAGTTTAATAATATCCTTTCTATAACAGGGTGATCAGAATTGCACACAGTATTCCAAGTGTGGCCTTACCAATGTTACTGTATTTTAAAATATGAAATCAGTAATTCCAAACAGCGCTTCAAAACCATCAGAGAACACATTGGAAAAGGGGAAGGGCATATAGATGGGGTGGGGGGGTGGTTGGGTGGGAGGGAGTGACTTATGTCTTTTACTAAGCTGTGCATTCCCTACCATCTGGGGCAGAGCAAACATGTGAGAGGATTGATCCAACTGCTTTGAGTGATCCCCCTCTTCTGCGCAGCCTGAGTGGACCAAGGGCAACAGAGCAATGTAGCATCTGCTGCTGAGCAGAGCATCCTGTGGATGTCTGACAGAACAGGCAGACACCCAACCATTCCTGTGCTTCACTGAGCTCACTCATTTACACTCAAACCAAATGTGAGATACCCTGCCACCTGCTGGAACATGTTGGTCAGTTTCCATATCTTCCCGGCCTCTTGTCACTGAGGGATTTTTATGCCCAGCTCTTACTCATTTCCATTTCCTTCATTAGAGTGATTTTATAATGGCAGCAAGCGGCAGAATGGGAGAGAAAATAAAGTGCACAACTCCAGGGATGAGAGCTGGCACAATGCCATAAACATTCTGCTTTATTTATAGGTTCAAATGGTCTAAAAAAATATAGAGAAGTGGCAGAGTTCATTGATGGTCCAAAATTCTGTGTCATAAAGGTTCGGACACAGGTAGTGAACACAGAGGCCTAGCACTTGGACAGGTGGGAAGAAAAGATTAGAGGACAAGTGAAACTTGCCCACACACAAATCTCTCTCTTGGCAAAGGGAGAGAGAAGTATTCTATTCCTAAACCATTGTGCAGTCTTGGGTGCATTTAATTAAAAAAAGAGCAGGAATTAACTTCTACACAAGTGGATTAGCCAGCATTAAAAGGAATATCATGTTACATTTTCAATCTGTTTCCAACTTACTGTTTATAATAAAAAAAACAATGACCTTCAAATTATCCTGTGCAAAGGTTAATAAGTTGGTATGAAATGCTTTAGTTCACTAGTTTAGTGAGGCATTAATATTAATAAATGAGCGAATGTCTGTTAAAATAGGACAGAAAGGAATTTAAAATGAGTGATTTAGGGATTTATATGTTAACCTTTGTACGGCATAATTTCAAGGCCATTAAATTGACAAAGAAATATTTTTAGGGTGATATAAAAACACTTTCCAACGTGAAAGCCAAACTGGTTTTGCCTTAATTCTTTACTTCACTTGGTATTTCAAGACTTTAATTCAGTATGAAAAACTGTGGAATTAGAAAAAAAGTGGAAAATAAATCATAATATAAGGTAGATTGAATATAACTTGCATCACAGATTGTGGCTTCTGTTTACCTTGTATGAGTGATGACTTCACATTAAGGTTTCCCCAGAGTCTGAAATCAAAAAAACCAACCTAAACAATAATTATTATGGATATCACACAAGTTTGATTGGATTCTTTACCACACAGGGCACCAAGAGAAATCAATGGTCAGACCACAATTATCTGTTTAGAGTATCACTTCCCATTACTAAAATGCCTTGGACTTTATGAAATATATTACCCATAATCTAACAAAGTGACTGCCATGTTGGTGCGATTACTGAGTGTTTTAAAAATAAAATCCACCCAACCAACCACTCAGTTAAAATTAATTGACAGGATGTGGGCATTGCTGGCTGGGCCAGCATTTATTGCCCTGCTCATGTTGCCCTTAAGAAGGTGATGGTGAGCTGCCTTCTTGAACTGCTGCAGTCCCTGAGATGTAGGCACAACCACAGTGCTGTTAGGGAGGGAATTCTAGGATTTTGACCCAACGACAGTGAAGGAATTGCGATGCGTTTCCAAGCCAGGATGCTGAGTGACTTGGAGGGTAACCTGCAGGTGGTGATGTTCCCAGGTATCTGCTGCTCTTGCCCTTCTAGGTGGTAGTGGTCATGAGTTTGGAAGGTGCTGCCTCAAGAATCTTGGTGAATTCTTGCAGTTCAACTTATAGATGGTGCACACGGCTGACACTGAGTACCAAGTCTGTACTCAGTGGCTGTTTCCATTGTCTTTAGCTCTCAGTTGCCTTTTGTGACTTGCTGACCAGGATTCGATGCAGTATTCATGTGTAGTCTAACCAGAGCCCTGTGCTACCTGATCAAGACTTCCTCTCAATTTCATTTTACTGTTTTTGCTAGGTCTTCGAAGGTTGATCTCAGTATTGAGTTATATCTTGAGTGTGAAGTTTTGGGCATCAAATACTATGTATGTAATAAGAATAATATCCGAACTTTGTAAACAGATTGACCCAGCTTCTTTGTTAATTGTTTTAACAAATTGCCACATTCCAATTTCAAATCACCCGTTTGTTAATCCTATGATCAGAACCGTTCCAATTCTCCAGCGGTTCAGTAATGGGCTCTCAAATGGCTATTTTTCATAGGTGGATAATGTTTCTGGAAGGCTGGCAGCACCCTGAAAATGTTGGGATTGTCATACAAAATAAACTGGTTCAGTGAAGGGGTACCCATCAATCCTACCCATTTTGGTTTCCATGTCCCACATATATGATTAAAGCATTGTGTCCTCAAGGCAGTTAAATATTGGCAATATATAATGGAAATTTATCACTAACTGGCAAATTACTGGCTGATGAAGAAGGGTCATCAGCCAGTAATTTGTATGCGGGGCAAGTTATAACTGCTGCACATGATTCTCCACTGGTGTTACAGCCTCAATGCATTTAAGGTTGCAACACTCCCCAAGATCAAATTCTTCAACCCTGGTATCTATCTAGGTCTGAAACCACACAGGCACACTCCCCATGTCAGGATGGCTGAGCCCCTTGACTGAAAAAACAAAACTGGAACGGAGCATGTGCAGCCTGTCGCCTTCTTGCATTCTGCACATGCCTGGAGCTCTTGGGTCTGTCAGGAAATGAAGTCCTCAGCATTGAACCAAGTTCCTAATTCTTTACAGGGCCTATTAAAACAAAGACCAGATAATGTTTTCACAATTTCAAAGTAGATGCCCTGTCAAAGGAATACAACAGATAGCTGGATATATTTTTCTAAGTTTCAGCAGCTGGGCATTTTTTCTAAGCTAAAGAACTCTGGGCAGTTAAATCCCTATACAAGTCATGACAAGGGGCATCCAAAGCATATTTTCCTACAGTTTTAAATGCATGATGGAACATTTTCCATTGGAGAAAGTATTGTAATGTATCTCAACACTTAAACAATGCCGGCCAACATAATGGTTAACTCACCTTGTAGAACAGAGCCCCATGATGAGTCACTGCAGTTAAAATACATCCACTACCTAATACAGCATCTAATAATGACATTTGAAGTTGTTCAAACATTTAACACTTACCTGTCAGAAAGTTTCCAATTCCTCAGCAGGCTTTGCGCATGGTTTCTGAAATCTCAAACTAGATGGGTATCAGAAACTTTCTTAAAGTCACCTGACCTACTGAAAATAATGGGGGAACAGGAAATACAAATCTCCCCCAAGGCTGTCAGGCGACATATATAGGAGATTGCAATCCGACCCTAACGCAAACCATTTCCGACTTGTGGGAAGTTTTACATAGAAATTTAAATTTTCAGTAATAAAAAATCTTTGGCAATTCGCGATCCCATTCCAGACTCTAGAAGGACACAAAAATCCAGCCCCATATATAATAATACGAACTTGTGCTCATCAGAAATTAGACTTATTTTGCATGTTCCCAATATTTCTAAATTTCTTTAAGGATCTTTTCAGAATTTAGGGAAAACTATGGTCCAGATTTTCCTGTCTCTGGGTTGTTAGACACCGGACATATCCCACAACATACACTTGGAGACCGCCCAGAAGTTCTGCCATAATGACTCCGTGGGAACTGCTTGGGAAATGTGAACATCCAATGGGCAATTTCCCTGAACCTGGGAGCCTCCGATAAGTCTCCGACTCTGAGGTAGAGTCAGAGATTTCAGACAGTTCCAACTTACTTTGATAGCTGCCCAGAAAATGTTAGATTTTTGAAAATCCTAGTCTAACTCCTGGGTAACTATATAACAGACACCTCCAATGACCCCCTCTGACCCCTTGTTTAGCCCCCACCACCTACCATCGTAGCTGGTGGAATTTAAATTGAGGTAATAAATTTAGAATATAAAGCTAGTCTCAGTAATGATGAGCATAAAACTTTCATTGATTGTTATAAAAACCCAGTTGGTTCATTAATGTTCTTCAGGGTAGAAAATCTGTCACCCTTACCTGGTCTGGCCTAATGTGACTCCAGGCCCACAGCAACGTGCTCAACTCTTAACTGCTTCTCGAAATCAGGGATGGGCAACAAATGCGATGGCCCAAATTCCAAGAGAAGAATAAAGTAGTAATAGTTGTTACTGGAGAGTAAAATCTAAAATAGTATGAGTAAAATATGCAATGAAGTACAATTAATAAACTGCTGTTTAATGTCAAAGTGCACAATTACTGACGCTTCCAAGTTTCATTATGAAGAATGTCGCAAACAGACGTCAACATTCAACTACAGCTTTTTTGCAGAAAACAAGCCACTTGATACCAAAATCAATTAACCATAGTTGTGAGGAATTTCTGTTCATGTTGCAAACTAGACTGTCTTACTAAAACAGTGAATCAGGTACAATGACTTGTTAGAACAAATACCTGTCTCAAGTTCAAAATTCTGACATGATCAAAGACTGATGCAGCACAGGTGGTGGTGGCAATTCGGCCCATCCTCCCTGTATTGGCTATTTGGAACAGCTGTCCAGTTGGTCCCACTCTCTTGCTATTTTCAGTGACCCTGAAATTTTCCTTTTTGATGATTATATCCAAATTTCCTTTTGGAAGTGGTCCTTCAATCACACCCACTGCCCTTTTAGGCAGTGAATCCCAGATCATAGCTTGTTCTGCACAATAATTTCTCATTCTGCTTCTGTTTTTTGCCAATTATCTCAAGTATTTTAATGATACAGACTGCTTGACTACCAATCATGGAGTGATATGTTGACTTGGTCTCCACTGTGGCTGCTTTATTCCTCAAGATGTTTACATTAAAGGCATCGTATAGATAGACACATGCAGCTGTCGTTATCAGATGCTCCTTAATATGGGTCAGTCTTCTCTATTTTAAAAATTCTGGTCTCCTGCGTGCGTACTATTCCATTGAAACAGCTCACTCTGTGACAGCCTCAATATTTATTCTTCTGTGGAAGCATTTGATTTAACAAAAAATATTTATGTAAATAGAATAGAGTAGGCTTTTTACAGCTGATGTTGACCTTCATCCAGAAGATTTGAAATTGGAGCTTCAGAGCTGCTCATCAATCAAGTTCATTTACCTCAGTAAATCCAGTCAGCTCTTGGTCAAGTTGCAGGTTTATGTCTCACATGGGAGCAGCGTGCTCTGGCTGAGAGAGATGTAAAGCTGACACTTTTCAACTTGGCTAATTTAAAATGATCCCTTATTGCTGATTGTGGAATTATGGCAGCTTTCTAGAGAGTCACATATACCAGTAGTTGCCCTTCCATCTGCTAATAACTCTAATTTATCTTTTTCTAAAAAAAATCTTATAAGCAGACTCATTAAAAAAAAACAAGTAGCAAAGACTCTATATTAATACATGACAAGCTTTTGGACAAAGTTGCAACCAATATGGTGGAAAATTAGATCTAAGAAATGATAGGCCTGTGTGTGAAAAGTATTTAATTAAAAACAAAATATTCAAAGCTAAAAGTTATACACAATTTCTAGAGTTAAATAATTTAAACATGTTTCAGAGGAAACATACACTAGCTTGTTAAGGATAAGCAAACTGAAAACTAATTTCTTCTTATTATGTATCCACACCATCAGCACAATAATAAATTCTGAGAAATGAGATGTAAGATTAGACAATAAGAAATATGGGAGTGAACCATTCATAAAATATTGCAAGTGGGTTATGGAGAGACAACACAAGGCATTAAAATAATGCCTAAACCTCCATTAAAAATGTGGCCAGGTGACCCATGATCTCCAGATTGTTACAGAAATATCGATATTTTTTCATGAGCATGGATAAAAGCTTGGACTGTGGAAGCCAAGTTTAAACCTAGCCAGAATCTGCAATTTGCAAACTGCAGGGCTGGAACAGATCGTTTTCAGCCAGGCCTTGGACAATTAACTTCCCATCAAAACCAGACAGACCTGAAACTGCCTGTCCAGGTGCTAGCGGCCACATTGTTTGCACTTCCAGTGACCCTGCTTTGTTAGGAGAATGTTACACAGACTTGGTGGCCAGCTCAGTAACAGGCCAGCAGCATAATGTGACAAGGATTGGACATAGGGCACAGAATCTTGGAGAAGGGCATGGAGAGAGCAACCTGAAGCCCTAACTCTCTCTCTCTGCCTTTTACTACGTCCTTCAACGGTGTCTTCAGAGAGCGCCTTCAACTGGCAGCCAAGCAGCACAGCATCTCCAGCTTCGGTTACCTCGTGGCAAGCATCATCAGATTGACCAGAACCATAAGACCACCCCAGTGAGACAACCTGAAGACCAGACCAGCCCTAGATTGAGAGTGGGAACCCCAAATCAGGCAGATCCTGAAACATCAGCCAATGCTCAAAGGCCGAGGAACAGCCTTAATGAATAGGCATTACTAGTCTTTTTCAGACAAACAGTTCAAATATAGTGATAGGGTGTGGAAAGAGTCTGGCAAATCCTCAGAAGCACATGTTAGAAGTAGATAGCTAGTGTAGATTTGAGACTGTTTACTTAGAGATTTAATACAGTAAGAAGTCTCACAACACCAGGTTAAAGTCCAATGGGTTTATTTAGAATCACGAGCTTTCGGAGCGCTGGTTTTTCAGCCGAAAGCTTGTGATTCCAAATAAACCTGTTGGACTTTAACCTGGTATTGTCAGACTTCTTACTGTATTAAATCTCTAAGTAAACAGTCTCAAATCTACGCTAGCTATCTACTTATAACATGCACTTCTGAGGATTACTGTGCCCACCCCAGTCCAATGCTGGCATCTCCACATCATTAGAGACCAAAGAATGTTTTCTGAAGAGATTGAATATGGTTTTTCCTTGATCAAGTGTTCAATAAAGTTGTGTTGGACCTTCACTTGTAGCTAGTTCCCTGTGTATATCTCACCACATAATGCACCCGAGTTAAAAAGGGTTCCTGCAAACTGGTCAAGGTTAGTCAGGGTACATTTACCCACCTTTCACTTTACAAAAAAAAAGATAATTTTTCAAAATTGATCAGAATATTTTGCATATTTTTGTATTTGTTGCATATTTTGCTTATATATTTGCATGGTAGACACGTATCTGTTACCATTTTTAGATGCAAATTAGCAACATGTATTATATACTTCAGGATCCAAGCATTTTTATTGCTAACTATGGGGGAGGCAGGGAAGGCAAGGAGGCAAAGGGGAGGGATGCTGCTGGACTCAAGAACTCAATGGCTATTTCATTTTGTTGGAGTACGGGCTTGAATTGGTCCATTGTCCTTGTGACGGTGCACACTTGCCTTCCCTCCTAGCTGCGATATCCTGTAGGCTCATCTTATATCTGATTCCAGATTGAGCCAAGACCCTTTTTGGTACCTCTCATAACTTCAAGCAGAGAACAAACATTGCTTATTCCAAGTTATACATATTCTGTTGATGCTGAAGCCACGTGTTTGTAGGGTTGGAATTGTTTGTTTGCACAACGTTTCTTTATAAAAATAATATGATGCAATAGCAAACCTTGTTCATCGAAAATAGTTTCCTTATGTCAAAGGACGTATTTCCATGACCAGATTTCCATGTCATCTCAGTCAGCTGCAAGCCACAGTGATAAAAGAACACAAAAATCTCCGCTCAGTAATTCCTGGACTGTCATGCAGAAACTGGTTTTCTCCTGTGCAGATAAAATGATGAAAAGGAGAATATTTCAGGACTATACTATTTCTACACTATTGCTAGCCTGAAGTTTCCTTAAATAAGTAGATACTCTGACAGAAATCAATTTAAAAGCTAAAATTGTGCAAATGAGCAGCTTATGCAACTAATATATTGCACTTAACGAAATGGTTTCAATTCAATAGAAAATACATTAGTGGGAAAACGAATTTGGGCTATTACGGTTCAGTGCTTAAATACAAGTTAATGGGAGCTACATGGGCTGACAGTGCTGCTCCACTCCACATCTCAACAGAATTACCTTTACCTTATAACAGATCCACTGCCAGCGGACCTGTGGGAGGTAGTGGATAAAGTACCATTCCTACCTCCACTGCCACCTAGATAAATCGCAAGATGAGATCACAGACTCCTACAGTGCAGAAGAGGCTCTTTGGCCCATCGAGTCTGCACCGATGCATGAAAGGCCCTGACCTGCCCACCTAATCCCACTTGCCAGCACTTGGGCCAATAGCCTTGAATGTAATGGCTTGCTAAGTACTCATCCAAGTACTTTTTAAAGGATGTGAGGCATCCCGCCTCCACCCTCCCAGGCAATGCATTCCAAATTGTCACCACCCTCTGAGTAAAAACGTTTTCCCTCAAATCCCCACTAAACCTCCCACCCCCCACTTTTAACTTGTGTCCCCTCATGACTGATCCTTCAACTAAAGGGAACAGCTGCTCCCTATCCACCCTGTCCATGTCCCTCAATCTTGAACACCTCAATCAGGTCGTCCGTCAGTCTTCTCTGCTTCAGAGAAAACACCCCAAGCCTATCCAACCTCTCATTATAACTTAAATCTTCTATCCCAGGCAACATCCTGGTGAATCTCCTCTGTACCCCCTCCAGTGCATTCGCGTCCTTCCTATAATGTGGCGACCAGAACTACATGCAGTACTCCAGTGGCCTCAAAGTTCTATACAACTCCATGACCTCTCTGCTTTTGTAATCTGTATCCTGACTGATAAAGGCGAGTGTGCCATATGCCTTTTTCAGCATCCTTTTAACCTGCCTTTCCACATTCAGAGATCTATGGACAAACACGCCAAGGTCCCTTTGTTCTTCAGAACTTCCCAGTGTCAGACCTTTATAGTGTACTTCCTTATCAAATTATTCCTTCCAAAGCGCATCACCTCACACTTTTTAGGGTTAAGTTCCATCCGTCACTTATCCGCCCATTTGACCATCTCGTCTATATCTTCCAGTAACCCCAGACATTCAACCTCACTGTTAACACCGGCCAATCTTCATGTCATTGGCAAACTTACCACATGGTCTTCTATGTCATTTATATAAATGGCGAACAATACGGGGCCCAGCACGGATCCCTGTGGAATGCCACTGGTCACTGGCCTCCAGTCACTAGAGCAGCCATCTGTCCCCACCCTCTGTCTCCTACCGCCAAGCTGATTATGAATCCAACTTATCAGATCACCCTGTATCCCATGTGCATTAGCCTTCTTAATAAGTCTCCCATGTGGGACTTGGTCAAAGGCTTTGCTGAAATCCATGCAAACCAATCAACCGCACTACCCTCATCCACTCACTTGGTTACATGCTCAAAAACTTCAATCAAATTTGTTAGGCATGACCTCCCTTTGACAAAACCATGCTGACTATCCCTGATCAAACCTTGCCTCTCCAAATGGAGATAGATTCTCTCCTTCAAAATCTTTTCCAGTAGTTTCCCAACCACAGAGACGCACTGGTCTGTAGTTTCCTGGCTTGTCTCTACAACCTTTCTTAAATAGTGGAACCACATTAGCTGTTCTCCAGTCCTCTGGCACCTCCCTGGTGTTTCTCATTTTCTTGGCCTTCATGACCTTGTAGCGATCAAAATCTGACATTTTGGCTCTCTTTGCACGGGCTTCAATTTTCTTTGCCCACTGGGTGGCTTCCCATTTCTCAGCGATTTTTTCCTTTTCCCAAGCAGCTTTCACATACTTGTGGAGGACACCGTGTGGTATTTGAATCTTGAAATCAGTGAGCTGCATACATTTAAATGGCATTGCTTGTCTCCGTACTCCACTGCAAGGGCCATCCACCAATGCCCTGTTCTGGTCAATGACATACACAATCGCCACTGTTTGCCAGTGTGAGGGCCAAAGGTCATATAGGCCACGTGGCCGATCTCCACGTATCGCTTGTAGACCATGGCGGCCGGCAGCCAGGGGGGAGCCAGGGAGGAATTAAAAATTTGGGTCAGTGCCCCTGCAATTTCCTCCCTTGCCTCCCACAACAGCCTGAGACACAATTCATCCAGACCTAGAGATCTGTCCTCTTTTAAGCCCGCCAATACCTTGTCACTCCCTCTGATAATTTTCTCTAGAGCCTCACAGTATCTTTCCCCGAGTTCTATAACTACCTCCTCATTCTCATGGGTGAAGACAGATGTGAAATATTCATTTAACACCCTACCAATGCCCTCCGCCTCCACTCTCAGATTTCCCTGGTTATCCTCTTCCCATTGATATACTTATAGAATATTTCAGGATTTTCCCTACTTTTACCAGCACTATACCAGAGATTTTTACCAGAGATATTCTCAATCTCACCTGGTAGCAGTCATGCTAAAAGCTACAAATGACATTTCTGACCACATACCCACCTATGCAGGCAGCTGATGCCCAATTTGTCTACTTGGGAAGGACCTCGAATTAGAAACAAAATGTACAACTTGCATGTCTCAAGCCACTGCATACTTGAAGTCACGAGACCTGCCTGTCTTGCAATGTAATCAAATTTTGCAGCATCAGCAGCTGAAATCATTATACAATTGCTACGAACAGAAGGGGTTTTATAATATAAACCTACACTTTTAGCAGTTGGATTACTCCATTAGTAACAATAATTACTCAGGCTTTGGAAACTATTGTATTTGTTAATAGCATTTTCACCCTTTTCATTTTTTCTTTTTTTTTGTGCAATCTCCAGGTTGTTCTCTCAGCTAGCACTACTTGCTGTAACCGCACCTCTCACAAAGTTTATAAGGAGTTTTGGTTGGGACTTCAGCCAATGCCCATCTACATATATTTCACAGCAGAAGTCAGTGAGTTGTAAATCAGGAGCATGTTCTCTCACTCCATCCTTGAGCCATCTGTAGCACTCACTAATGCTGCTATGGTCAACTAAATACAGTCCAGGGCCGGGATTCTCCCAGCCCACTGTGCTGCTCGAATAACGCAGCGAGCTGGGAGACATCAGCAAGGGGGCCTGAGCAGGACTGGCAACTGGCACCCGGCTGATCATGAGTCTCCTAGACCCTTTTTTTCCGTGTAATCAGCCCCGCGCTGATTGCCATATGTAAAAAGCTATTTCCAAAGGATTAGCGGGCCTGGGACGGTAGTCTCTCCCCCCACTGCCGTGAGAGGTTCCCACCAGCGGGGTTTACAACTGCTCCCCACAAATGGGGAACAGGCTCATCCTGCTGGTGGGGACAGAGACTATTGAGACCCCCCTGGGAGGTGGGGGGGAAGGGACATTGGATAGACAGCCTCCTTGCCATTGTTGCTCAGTGACACTTCCCCACGGTATGTGGATATCAGTGTCCGTTGAAGATAAGATCAGGCTTGTTTTTGAGTTGATTAAATCATGTGCAAAGAACTACGCTGTTGCTTGAGTAATGTAAAAGCAGGTAGTATATGTGGAATCGTTCCTCAATAAGGAGGCAACCTGTTCTTAACAAATACACTGTATTAAATAAAACAGATCTCACTTGTTAATCTTACCTAAAACTGTTTGAAAAAGGTGAACCAGAAGAAATTAGACTGAAAGCTGCCATTTTGCTTTGAGATTGACCCCCTTGGGCAGTTCCAAGGAGGTGGCCACTGCCATTCTGCAATGGGATCGGGGAGGGAGAGAGAGGGTGATCAGGGCTGGCCTGGGGGTGGGGGTGTGGGAGGGGATGGTAGGCTAGCGATCTGGGAGGGGGGCGGTCAGGAAGGCTGGTGATTGGGATGCCAGCAATGGAGGGGCCAGTGCACATGTGCCAATCTTCTCACTGATAGATCGGCACATGCGCAGAGGCCCGCTTAGCGCACTGATGCCGGCCTCTCGAATGGGATGAGACTTCGCCCCTCACTTTCCGGCGTGAATCCCTCTGAGGCACTCCGTGAAGCATGGGCGGGAAAATCTCCCGTTTTCCGGCCCATTGGGCACTTAGTTTTTTTTGGGAGAATCCTGGCCCAGGACTCAAAACTAGCTCAGAATTTTAGAATACCTACAGTGCAGAAGGAAGCCATTTGGCCCGTCAAGTTTGCATCAACTCTCTGACAGGTTACCTTTCCCAGGCTGTACCACCCCCCCCACCCCCCCACAATGCATTTACCACGGACAGTCCACCTAACCTACACCTTCTGCCTTACATCTTATCACAAGATGAACATTTTTGTGTGGAAACAGGCTGCCTGCCCTCGATTCTAAATTTGCCTTTTATTAGCTTGGCCCAATGTCATTATTATGTTTCAATTATGGTCACTGGTGTAGCTTTTATAAGTTCATAAGCTTTAGGAGCAGAATTAGGCCATTTGGCCCATCGAGTCCGTTCTGCCATTTGATCATGGCTGATATGCTCCTCATCCCCATTTTCCTGCCTTCTCCCCATAACCTTTTAACCCATCACCACTTAAGAATCTATCCAACTCCTCCTTAAATTTACTCTGTCCCAGCATCCACCGCACTTGGGATAGCGGATTCCATTGATTCACAACCGTTTAGGAGAAGTAGTTTCTCCTCAACTGTTTTAAATTTGCTACGCCTTTCCCCAAGACTATGACCTAGTCCTAGAATGCCCCACCAGTGGAAGCATTTGCTGCACATCTACTTTATCCATACCTTTTATCATCCTGAATACCTCAATTTGATCTCCACTCATTCTTCTAAATTCCAGAGGGTATAGGCCTAAACTGTTCAATCTCTCTTCATACGACAAACCTCTCATCTCTGGAATCAATCGAGTGAACCTCCTCGGAACTGCCTCCAATGCCACTATATCTTTGCTCAAATATGGGGACCAAAACTTTGTACAATATTCCAGTCTTTGCCTTATATAGTTGCAACAATACTTCCTTACCTTTATATTCGATTCCTTTAGCAAAAATGCTAACATTCTATTTGTTTTCTTCATTATCTGCTGCACCTGCATGCTAGTTTTCTGTGACTCATGAGTAATGACACCCAGGTCCCTCTGCACTGGAGCACCCCGAAGTCTCTCCCAATTTAGAGAATAAGTCGCCTTCCCATTTTTCTGACCAAAATGCATGACTTCACACTTATCCATGTTAAACTCTATCTGCCATATTTTGGCCCATTCTCCTAACCTATCTATATCCATTTGTAAGGTTATTTCCTCATTGCAACTTACAGTCCCGCCTATTTTTGTGTCATCTGCAAATTTGGCTATAGAGCCTTCTATCCCTGCATCCAAGTCATTAATATAGATTGTAAATAGCTGGGGCCCAAGGACCAAACCCTGTGGCACCCCACTAGTTATTTCTTGCCATCCAGAAAAAAAAACATTTATCCCGACTTGTCTTCTGTCCATCAGCCAATCACCTTTCCAACCTGATAACTTACTGCTAATCACATATGATCTAACCTTGTGAATTAACCTTGTGTGGCACCTTATCAAACGCCTTCTGTAAGTCCAGATACACTACATCTACAGGATCCCCATTATCCACTTTACTTGTTACATCCTCAAAAAAAACTAGCAAATTAATCAAACATGATTTGCCTTTCATAAAACCATGCTGACTCTGATGGATAGTGTTTTGACTTTCCAAACGCCCTGATATTGCTTCCTTGCTAGTTGATTCTAACACTTTCCCAACAACAGACGTTAAACTAACTGATCTGTAATTTCCCACGTTTTGCCTTCTTCCCTTTTTGAATAAAGGCGTTACATTAGCATTTTTCCAATCCATTGGAACCTTTCCTGTGTCCAGAGAATTTGGGAGTATTATAACCAATGGATCCACCATCTCCGCCGCCACTTCTTTTAATACCCCAGGATGTAGGCCATCAGGCCCGGAGGACTTAATGGTCCTCAATACCAATAGTTTGCCGAGTACCTTTTCCCTATTGATATTGATTGTTCTAAGTTCTATCCTTTCTATTACCTCTGACTTGCCCATTCCTATAGAAATGATACGAGCATCTCCACCATGAAAACTGAGGCACAGTATTGATTTAACATCTCTGCCATTTGTGTTCCCCACTATTAATTCTCCGGTTTCATCTTCCAAGGGACCAACATTCACCCTAGTGACTCTCTTCCCTTTTATATACCTACTGAAGCTTTTGCTATCCTTCTTGATATTTTGCATTAATTTTCTTTCGTGATTCACCTTTGTACCACTTAATGCCCTACATACTTTGGAGACCTACTCCCAATGGCTTTCTTTTAAACATCTGAAGCCTGAAGTTCACCAGTCATTCTCTCAAACTCAGTCTTCAGCTCAAGTAGTCGTACAACTTCCAGGGAAAGAATTTCTCTCATGTCTTGGTTATCAGGATTTGTCAAGGTATTGGATCTGTGGACTGACCAGAATATTGCAGTTTCCGGAGACTTGTACTTGACTGGTTACATCTCCAAAAAGTGCTGAAACTCACTTTCTATGCACCATGAAGAATTTGATTGGATTTGATTTCTCATTGTCACATGTATTAGTATACAGTGAAAAGTATTGTTTATTGCGCGCTATACAGATAAAGCATACCATTCATAGAGAAGGAAAGGAGAGAGTGCAGAATGTAGTGTTACAGAAAGATCAACTTAATACAAGGTAGGTCCATTCAAAAGTCTGATAGCAGCAGGGAAGAAGCTGTTCTTGAGTCGGTTGGTACATGACATTAGACTTTTGTATCTTTTTCCCCCGACAGAAGAAGGTGGAAGAGAGAGTGTCCGGGATCCGGAGTCCTTAATTATCTTGGCTGCTTTGCCAAGGCAGCATGAAGTGTAGACAGAGTCAATGGATGGGAGACTGGTTTGCATGATGGATTGGGCTACACCCACAACTTTTTGTAGTTTCTTGTGGTCTTGGGCAGAGCAGGAGCCTACCAAACTGTGATACAACCTGAAAGAATGCTTTCTATGGTGCATCTGTAAAAGTTGGAGAGTCGTAGCTGACATGCCAAATTTCCTTAGTCTTCTGAGAAAGTAAAGGCATTGGTGGGCTTTCTTAACTATAGTGTCGGCATGGGGGGAACCAGGACAGGTTGTTGGTGATCTGGACACACAAAAAATTGAAGAATGGGGGAAAAGGTACTCGAGAGCAGTTGGTGCCCATCCAACTATACCCCTACATGAATGCCATGGAGCAAAAACAAACTCACCTCATTCTTTTCAATATGTGCACCTTGTCTGTAAAGTACGCTGCATATAAACAGGTCTTCAACATTCATAGGTTTCTATGGACAGTATTAATAAATTAAATGGATATATTTCTCAAAATGTGAAACAAATATAATATTAATGTAGCTTTGTGGATCAGTCATGAAGTGAAACAGACCTGACAGTCTGTTGAAGGGTGCCTGTATTTCATTAATACTGCCATATCAAGTGTGTTTAAGTACCTCTTGTTGGTATCCCAAGCTCAAAACAAATTAAGGCTGCATTTTCAAATGGATACCACTGGCACTCCTAACACAGGCCCTTAAATATTCTGCTGTCTTAATTGCTTTACAGAGTGAGTCAATCTGCTGAATTATGCCGCTCAGTCCTGTGTCTATTAAATCTCAGGATGAATTTTCAAAATTGCATATGGGAAAATTATGATCAATTTACTTTGGATAACAATAAATTGCATTTATGTAATGATTTTAAAGTGGAAAGCGACCCAAGAAGCGTGACTAAAGCTGCATAGAAATAATCAGAAAGTATGGAGCTCTGCAATTCCCACCCACACTGATAGCGGATGACTGAAATTGATATTGTAATGTTTGTATTGTGTGGTTACCAAGGCAAAAACTGTAAGGAACTCCATCCTGGCTGGTGTGGAGGAACTTAAATTTAAGAAGGTTAGGCTGGGCTAGGGACTGGTGCTTAATTTTAAGGTTGTTTTATATTTAGGGCAAATTAATTTCAGGGGAAGATAGAGGGGAAAGAAGTATTCAATGGTGTGGGAGAACAAATGCAGAGTGGGACATCAGTGGAAGGAGGAAGGAAAGAAAGGGCCAAGTGGATGATCCATCTTGTCCTTCTGTAGTGCTCCCCAGCACATCATGGATGCCAGTCTTAAGCCAATTCAGTTCACTCCACATGATATCAAGAAACGGCAGAAGACGCTGGATACTCAAAAGGCTATGTGGCGGCATGGTGGCACAGTGGTTAGCACTGCTGCCTCTCAGCGCCAGAGATCCATGTTCAAATCCTGCTTGAGTGACTGTCTGTGCAGAGTCTGCATGTTCTCTGTGTCTGCGTGGGTTTCATCTGGGTGCCCTGGTTTCCTCACACAGTCCGAAAGATGAGCTAGTTAGGTGCATTGGCCATGCTGAATTCTCCTTCAATGCACCCAAATAGGTGCTGAAGTGTGGCAACTAGGGGATTTTCACACTAACTTCATTGCAGTGTTAATGTAAGCCTACTTGTGACACTAATAAATAAACTTTAAAACTTTAAACATTCTGGCAATAGCCCTGAAGACTTGTGCTCCAGAACCTGCTGTGCTCCTATTCAAGTTGTTCCAGCCCAGCTACAAAACTGGCATCCACCCAGCAAGTGGAAAATTGCCAAGGTATGTCCTGTACACAAAAAGCAGAACAATCGAACCCGGCCAACTACCCATCAGTCTATCATCAGTAAAGTGATGGAAAGGGTCGTTCACAGTGCTTTCAAATGGCACTTAGATAGGAATTATCTGCTCACTGACACTTAGTTTGGGATCTGCCAGGGTCACTCAGCTCCTGACCTTATTCTGACCTGGTCCAAACATAGACAAAAGAGCTGAACTCCAGAGGTAAGGTGAGAGTGACTGCCTTTGATATCAAGGCAGCATTTGCCTGCATGAGGTTTTATGGAGCCCTAAAAACGGAAGTCACTAGGAATCAGAGGGAGAACTTGCTGCTGGTTGGAGTCATACCTAGCATAAAGAAAGATGGTTGTGGTTCTTAGAGGTCAATCATCTCAGTTCCAGGACATCACTGCAGGAGTTCCTCAGGTGTTCTTGGCCCAACCATCTTCAATTGCTTCATCAATGACCTTACTTCCATAAGGTCATAAGTGAGGGTGTTCATTGAATACTCTACAATGTTCAGCACCAGTGTGACTCCTTAGATACTGAAGCAGTCCATGTCCAAATGCAGCAAGACCTGGACAATATCCAGACTTGGGTTGATAAGTGCAAGTAACATTCATGCCACACAAATGCCAGGCAATAATCATTTCGAATGGGAGAGAATCTAACCATCACCCTTTGACAGTCAATGGAATTACGACAGCTGAATCCTGCACTAACAACATTCTGGAGTTACCATTAACCAGACACTGAACTGGACCAACCATATAAATACTGTGGTTGTAAGAGCAGGTCAGAGGCTAGGAATCCTGTGGCAAATAACTCATCTCTTTCCCCAGAGCTGGTCCACCATCTACAGGGCACAAGTCAGGAATGTGCTGGAATACTCACCACTTGCCTGGATAAGTGCAACTCCATAAATATTCAAGAAGCTTGACACCAATCCAGGACAAAACAGTCCATTGGATCTACACCCCAGCCATAAACATTCACTCCTTCCACCACTGGCACAGAGGCAGTTGTGCACACCATCTCCAAGATGTGTTGCAGGAACTCACCAATGTTCCTTGGATAGTACTTTCCAAACCCACGATCACTGCCATTTAGCAGGATAAGGGAAGCTGACACATAGGAACACTGTGAATGAAATATATGAATAAATATGTAGAATTCGTATGTATTTAGGGTATACTTCAAAATGGAGAAAGTGTACATATATGAAAGAATAACCATTTTTACCCAGAAGCCTTAACTATATACAGCTTTGGTTTCAACAGGTGTTAAACAGACCTCAATGTGCCACGCATAAAGCAACATTAGGGCCTTTCAAGTTCTCTTCACGTGAAGCAAAGACAAGAAAATGTTTTAAAATCATTTTCAAAGGAACATTAGACGTTTTATGATGGCATTGTCGTCCCTTATTTATTCAGGAGTCATTCTTAAATCTCCGCCATTCAATCATGGCTGATATTTTTCTCATCCCCATTCTCCTGCTTTTTCTCCATAACCTCTGATCCCCTTATTAATCAAGAACCTATCTCTGTCTTAAACACACTCAATGACCTGGCATCCACAGCCTTCTGTGACAAAGAGTCCCACAGATTCACCACTCTCTGGTTGAAGGAATTCCTCCTCATCTCTGTTTTAAAGGATCGTCCCTTTAGCCTGAGGTTGTGCCCTCTGGTTCTGGTTTTTCCCACTAGTGGAAACATCCTCTCCACATCCACTCTATCCAGGCCTCACAGTATCCTGTAAGTTTCAATAAACTCCCCCTTCATCCTTCTAAACTCCGAGTACAGACCCAGAGTCCTCAACCCTTCCTCATACAACAAGCTCTTCATTCCAAGGATCATTCTTGTGGACCTCCTCTGGACCCTTTCCAAGGCCAGCACATCCTTCTTTAGATATGGGGCCCAAAATTGCTCACAATACTCCAAATGAGGTCTGACCACTGTGCCGCCCACTTAGCTGACACTCTTGGAAAGGGAAAATTCAAGTCCTAATTGAATACACATAAGTCAGATTGTAGTTTTGCAGTATCATCTCTATGGACTGTTACCTTTTCATCCATTCCTCACCTTGCATTATAAGGCATACAGCTGCCATATACACAATATTCAGCTTTTACATATAACTTATCAGAGTTAGTTGAGCCCATGATTTTTACGTTTTGGATTTATGACAGGAGATGCAACTCACTGTAGCTGGAACTGCTGGCACAGAAAGGTGTTTAACAATTTATGGCAACCACCTTAATAATAATCGACAGAAAGGAGCATCAAACCAGCTAGTTACATCATCTGTGGATAAGATGGGAGGTTCTCCCTTCTCCTCCCCTTTCTATCGGACACATTTGAGATAACCATCCATCTTCAATCGTTCTTGTTCTTTTGTCAAAACAGTTTTCAGTAAATAATAAGTGATTTTAATGCATCACCAGATGCATTATGGAGAATTATAGCATTTAAATGCCTCTATAAATATTATTTGCATATATAAATATTATAGAGACATACACACACACATGCAGACATATACATTATGTAGATTTATTTTTATTCTTTCATGAGATGTGAGCATTGGTGGCAAGGCGAGTATTTGTTACCCTTGAGAAGGTGAAGAAGAAACATCTCAATACATCTGTTACTGATCATCTTCATTGCTTTATGACTTAAATTAGAAACATTATTCTGGTCTTCCTGTATTGGTCTATGTTGCTCTTAATATAATTTTTGGTTTTCCAGTCTGTCTTTTGCTTGACGTTTTTCAGGAAACTGGAATGAGTCAGAAAGTGCGTGGCTGCAAATATGCATTCACATCTTGAAAGTGATAATAATGCTGGGACGTCGGTCAGACTGGAGTACGATGGCACACCGAGTTTCTGCATTGGAGCCACGCAAAGAACCATTGCAGCATGTCAGATCTCATGCAAATACAGTGCCTAGGAAAGTACAACTGTTGCAGGAAGGTAAGAGTCGATGTCCCAGATTGGAGTTTGGATCGATTATTGGATTATTACCTGGATTTTCAACAGGAGACAGGTAATTTCACAAGTCATGATCTGACAATCTGGTTCAATTTCAAACCCAATTCTTGCTTGTTTTGTTTTGATGCAAATTGTACATCTGAATTAATTAGCAATTGTCATGACTAGGGCCACTGGTTTACTATAATTCTTTTTCTTCAGGTAGCATCTGCAAACATTCAAGGGTCACTGAAGCACAGCCTGTGCTGTGATTTTACTCCAGAGTAGGGCAAGGAAGTAGACCCCAATCTACCACAGCAGAGCAGGGATTGGTGTTATTCTGAACCACGTGTTAGCTGTTTAGGCAACTGAACTAAGCGCATACCCCCACCCCACAACATTCACTAAATCAAATGAACTCTGGAATTCCGTGACTTAAAATGGTCAATAGGGGATTACACTTCACAATTTCATTTGTTTTCTGCGAAAACTCAAATTAATGGCTTTGGTCATGACTTCTATTAATCTGCTGAAATAAGGAACAACTTCATTTACACATGATTGAATACAATTGTCCTTGTGCTGAAGATGATCAAATTAGCCATTTCTTCTGACTAGCTTTCTCCCCATCCCTTTCCTGCTAACTATAGAACCCTGGAATCCCCACAATGCAGAAAGAGGCCATCCAGCCCATTGAATCTGCACCGACTCTCCAAAAAGAACACCCACCCAGGTCCTTCCCCGTAACCCCATACATTTCCCATTGCTAATCCACCTAACCTACACAACTTTGGATACTAAGAGGCAATATAGCATGGTCAATCCATCCAACTTGCACATCTTTTGGACTGTGGAAGGAAACTGGAGGAACCCACACAGACATGGGGAGAGCATGTAAACTCCACCCAAGGCCAGAATCGAACCGGGGTCCCTCGTGCTGTGGGGCAGTAGTGCTAACCACTGACATCATGGTGCCCTTAACAATGGCTCCTACATTATTTTAAGGCTTTGGGCATCTTCAAGTACTTGCACAAGTAGACAATCTGCACTTAGCAGTGAGCAATGGCAGACTATTCAACTGAGGAAGTGGGTGAGGGATTATAGCTTCTTATTGCTCCACCCTTAAAGATGTTCCAGTTAAGAATAGTTGACAAACTATTTCAGGGAACATACAAGGACATTACTGGATCTGTACTGCTCGATCTCAAAGAAAATAGTTGGAGTTGGTCAATTAACCGTTATAGATAAAATATTATTGGTAGTTTTCTGCTATCACCATAGAAAATCCAAAGCAATTCAATGATGCCACTGTCTATTCACTTACCTATGGATGCCATTACAGGGTTAATCAAATCCACTTGCAGCATTTAAAGTCCTAGTCACCAGGATGAACACATCTTTTAATCAAGACTGAACAGTGGAAAGAATTAGATAAGAGGAACCTTTCACTCAACACAGAAATAATCACATTAAAAAGAAAAATTATGTAGCATACAAAGGATGGGTATCAAGATAATCAACTTTCAAAAAACAAAATGGCCCTCAGTACAATACTGTTTCTGAAAAGAGACATGCTATCAAAACTTTTGTCTTGCACTTATCAGGATATCTCGCAAGTACTTTTCAACAGTAATGGGGGGATCAACAATTTACACTGCATGAAAAGAGAATGCTGATTGTTTGGCTAGTGGACTCTGATTGGAGGAGGCATTGCCATGAAAATTGCAGCTCGGAACAGTTAACTGCTCGGTTTTATTCAAATTCAAAGCTGAAAGGTCGACTCGGATTGGTCAGGGCAATGCCCTGGGAAATAAACAAGAGAAACGATTGTTCCTATAAGATTTTGTTCAGTTGCAAAAAGGCACCATGTGTTCCTTTTGGGTTCTGTGTGGGAATATATGTGGCTTCAGCATGTAAGTGAGCCACACTGTGAGCCTGACAATCTAAATTGGTTTTCAGTGTAATTCTTCACATAATCAGGATTGCTTTGCAAGGTAAGGTGGTGGCCTAGTGGTATTATCGCTGGACTATTAATCCAGAAACTCAGCTAATATTCTGGGGACCTGGAAATTCAATAAAAAAAATCTGAAATTAAGAATCTACTGAAGGCCACGAAACTATTGTCGATTGTCGGAAAAACCCATCTGCTTTACTAATGCCCTTTCAGGAAGGAAATCTGCCATCCTTACCTGGCCAACATTTGACTTCAGAGCCATAGCAATATGGGCAAAACCTAACCATAAGATGGCAGAGCATTGGTTCTGGCACAAAAAACAGTGTTTCCTGTTGATAACGCTGGTGTTTTCAGCCTTGTTAACGATACCTTTTATGCCCATGTATTTCACACTGATTTGCTCACCAGGCAACAACATAACTGGTTCAAACACTGGGGAGCTCCATATAAACTGCTCCCCAGCACTTGGTTCACAACAACTGCAGGAGACGGCAGGCGAAAAGGCAGCACCATGTTTTTCAGAGGGGGCCCAAATGGAGTGGAACACAGGCAGATCATACCTGGTCCAGGAGGCGGCCCTCCTCCAACAGGGTTACCACGCCCCCGCCTAGGATGCAATGACAGTTCTGTTCAATGCAAGCGTACTCCAGAAGAGGACAGAGCAGCAGTGTCGGAAGATGATAAATGATCTTCTTCGCTCAGCCAGGGTAAGTAAACCATCCCCAGTCTCCCACTGGTTCCCCTTGCACACCCCCAACCCTTACTCTACTAACTTGGCCTTTGCCAACAATAGGCACCAGTTCCCCCCCTCCCTCTCACAATCACCATGTTCCCCAGAAGCTGCTATGCTCCTCACACTCCATCTCTCACTCAAGCCCCACGCCTGTCACACATCACCATTGTAAATATCAATACTTCCACCTACACTCTTTTTCTCTGTCTCATTGCAGGACAAACTCAACCACAACAGGCGTGAGTGGGTGCAGCCAGTTGGAGTCTTGTCCGAGCTGAGAACCCAAACACGTTTTGAGCAGTGATCCCTCAAGCTGGCAGGGGAGGAGGAAGAGCGTGCCTAGGCTGCTGGTGAAGTGGGGGCAGCAGAGAAATGTGAGAATCCTCAACACATATGCTGTCATTCCTTAAGTCTCAAGTGAGTAATCAATGTTCCTTCTGTATCCGCTGTAATACACTGATGCCATCTCCCTTCTCTTGCCGGCCAACAGAACAGGCCGGACCATCCTCATGCCCCCTGGACCCACAAGACTCCAGCAGCTCAGAGGGGCCTTCTTCAACCCTACTGCTAAAGAAGTGTCACAGGTGTCACCCGCACCCGACACCAGCACAGTGCTCACACCTTGGTGGGTTCAATAAATAGGCAGAATAGGCAGGCTTCTGGGTCACTCAATGGTGAGCATCTCACAGCCGAAGATCCGCAGCAGAGGCAGGAATGTCCCAGGGAACCAGCACTCGGAGGGCTGCCAGAGGCAAAGACTCTGCTCAGCCCCTTGACAATGACATGTTCCGGATGTCCCACAGCTGCTGGAGCTGCAATGGCAGATTCATGAGTAGAAGGAAGGTATGACAATAGCGCACCTTGGAGTGCAAGGCCGATTGGAGGAGTCCCATTGCCGTCTATCAGAGGAGATGGTGCCGTGTACTGAGGCCAACACTATGAGGTTGGCGTCCACATTGGAGACCTTGGTGCAGGATGTGCACTGAATGCAGGGGATGTCCGCACCATAGTGCAGGGCTTCGACTGTATGGTGCAGGCATTGATGGGAATCCATAAGTGTCAGCACCAGAGGACAGTGGGGTTTCTGGATCTCACTCCTGCTGCCCCTCAGGGCACAGGGGCCCTAGGAAACCAGAAAGGGAAGAGAATAGGCAGAAGTGCAGTCCTGCCAGGACTTCAGGACATCTCCAGCCTATCTGACACCCCCTTTCCTGTGAGTGACATACCTCCACTCCCTGATACCATGGAAGGAAGCAGTCAAACATCCGTGCTGATTGAAAGCAGGCTTGAAACCTCAAGGTCCCGGCCCCCTAGGAGACAACTGCCAAGGTCATCTCAGGCAAAAGAGTGTGGAAGTCAACGGGCTGCCTCAACCTCAGCCGTGGTGCCTGAGGCTAGACCTTGATGTAGTGGGAAGGTCAGGAAGATTAAGAAACCGTAAGCACTTAGTGGTCATGGGTGAATATAGGCACTAGTGTAGAAAGGTCACGACCAAGCTTGGAGGAACCACCATGATCACTCGATGCCTCAGCCCTGAGGAGTGAGAGAATGGCAGGGCTCTGTCCCTCCTACCCTCTTGCCAACCTGTACTAAGGAAGGACACTCCCTCAGCTCTGATATGAACAGGAACCCAGGAAGGAGCACACAGGAAGTGCTGTCTGCATACCAGCCTTCACAACCCATTTAAAGCAAGGGATGCCCCAACATGAAGGCAAGGTAAGGCCTGCAAGTGACCTCACCTGACCCCTCTACCCAAAACAGCGATCCTGGGACCTCTGGCACCACGTTGAACTTACCTATGTCCCCAGAGTCCTCTCTGGTGCCCCAAACAGTGCATACAACATGGGCGCTGGCTGCCCAAGTGCTCACCTCCAAAATCTCCCTTGGAGGTAATGGCACCAGGTTCAGTCTTACATTGACCTGTTGTAAATGGCAGTGGCGTGATGTCATGCTGGTAACTGCTGAGTATCCAGTGAGGTGGGGGAGAAGTCCCAGAGAGTGCTAATGACATCAGTGTATTAAAATTAGTTTTCTGCGGTCCCACAGCGTGTTTCACACCACTCCACCAGCGAGGCGCTGGTAAGATCAGAACTTAGAAACTCGCCGGTGCGAATCACACTCTCCAGATTTTGAGCATGCACAGCAGACGGAGAGCGCAGGCTTAAAATCACCCCCATCGTTTTGAGTTTTGCAGGCATGGACTTATCAGGATTGCTGAGCATATCTAACAAGTGCAAGAAGAAAAGCCTTGACAGCATCTCTTTCTTCAGCAGTCGTCAAGTTCTGTACTACCAAACAACTAGTTATAAACCTGTTCTATGAATTTTAAAATGATTTAATAATCATGTTTCTTGGGACATTATATGTGCTGGTCTAATTGTCTTAATCTGCATAAATGTTCTTCTCTGTTCAATACCATTCATCTAAAGCATAAGTACTTACAATAACTAAGTTATTTTACTCTTATTAGAACAGTGCATTAATTTAAATAACTAATATTTGATAGCTTTGCAGTTTGAGGAAACTAATTACATAAAGTGATATAATGTTAAAACTGCAAATGAAGTGGTGGTTTTATGGCTACATCAGCAATAAGTGATACTGTATTGCTGTAAAAGTATGGTTCAATACAGTGCAAAGCACAGTGCCGTGTAGCGTCGGGCAATGCATTGTAAGATATGAGGAGCTATTTTAAATGCGGTGATATCAGAACTTTAAAGCAATCCAGATAAAGTTTATCCATCGTTTCCATTTTCCAACAGTCAATAACTTACTGTAATATTATGTCAATTCTGTTACCGTCTGTTACATGGCATCCAGTCAACACAGTATAATTTACTTAATCTGAAGTTTTATGACGCCATGGAATCACAAGTGTTCTCAACGTTCATACTGAGAACTTGCTATCCAGTTTCAACAAAAATATCCAAACATGATTATGGAACAAATTGGAGAAGCTAGACTACAGAATTTTATGATATGTTAAGATGTGTCAGGTAATATTTTAATCTTTGCCGTGGTTCTGTGCAATGCCCATCAATCCATACTGCCAGGATCTGTTGAATATTGTCCTCTTGACTTAACACATGTTTTCTTACAATTTATTAACTCTGGCTATGTTTAAGCAGACATCATCTAGAGTTTTATTTCCTTTGTAATATAAATCAGGAATTCTCAACCTTCTTACTTGAGGTCATTCCCCCATTATAAAAATTCCACAGACACCTTGCGATGGTGAAAAGGTTTCTTCTCTATAAAAATTAGTTATAGTATTAAACATGTACATATTTTTGGTTTACTTACAACTTGACAAATCCTCAAATCTTTCCCCTTCTTGTGTGAGATTCTTTCCTCTATGTTCCATCTGACCTGAGACATTCTGCAGTTACCTTTTTGATTTGCAAGTTTTTTGTACCTTAAGATTATTTTTAAAATGAAAATACTGTATAACTATAATACTGGAAGCAATTCTAATTCTCAGTCGTATATCAGGCAATTGCAACTTCCCTACTCTTCTAATTTCATTTATGGAATTGCAAAATCATTTATATTATGCATATAACATCTGCATGAAATGATTTGATTTCATACAATTCAGTAATAAGTTGGGTCTTGACCAGTGATTTTCAACTCATATGCCACATACAGAGTCTGACTCCAAAGACATCTAGACACATCTCCAAATTTTGAACTTTGTTTTACAAACATCAAAATAAAAAATTATGAACAAGGGCATCATTTGTTCAATGCCCTTACTGTCCTCCCTTGAGTGTGTTCCTCCACATGCTGCAGCCAAACACCAACTACTATCTCTGCCTTGTACATAATGCAGCTTGAATTTCTCCCTCATCTCCGCATTTCAGCCAACATTTGTGAACACAGGCACCCAGGCTCTCATCCACTCCCATCAGATGGCATCCCTTGATAAAGCATCTCAATCATCATTTGTCTTAATTCCAGGGCCGGTGCAACCACAAGGCAAATGTGGCAGTCACGTAGGGTGGCAGAATTTGGAGGAACTTGTAAAAAAAACTGAACTGAAACTACATATAGCAACTTTCCACCAGTGCCTGAACTTTCCAGACAAATGCGAAACACTGAAATTTTATGAAACAGCTCTTGACAGCAATCCCATGCCTTCAATACTGGCTGATCCAGCAATCACAGCCTTCCCCTTCATGCTCACTGATCCTCCAATTTCCCTCCACATTCTCACTGACTATCCAATCACAGCTTTCTCTTTCCTTGTCCCCTTTTGCACATGCTCACTGATCCTCCAATCATAGGTGACTGACATGACAGGCAGCAGAGAGTGGGAAATTGGGAAAACTCAGCCAGAAAGCTCCTGGATAATTCCGTGGTGATGCGGGTGTTGAAGTCTAGTGAGATATCGAGTGAAGGTGGCAAGGGAACATGGTGCTGGAGAACAGGGGGAAGCTGAGATCAGAGTGAGAGCAGACCGTGGATAACAACAACCCTGGAGTTTGACTATTTCTAGTGGTTGTGAGAAAGTGGGGCTGGGAGAACAAGTGCTCGCACAATTTTACTGCAATTCCTTTTGAAAGATAAATGTGTGTGTGTAAAATGTTTTGCTGAGGGTGCCTAATATTCTTTTACAGGCTCTGCCAGTCGGTATGTCAATAATACAAAACGTTGATGTTGGAAATGTGAAATAAAAACAAAATGCTGGTCCACAGCATAGAGTTAACATTTCGGATCTTTCCATCAGAACTGGTGCATTGTCATTATAATCATTTTTATCTCACACAGACCTCTTGGAACTTTGTCCCCAGTTGAGAATTCCGAGCAGAAAGGAGGGAAGAACGAACTGAAAATAGAAATATCGTGGAATTCGTTTTGGTAAGAGAGGGGATTTTAAAAACACAAACTTAACAGAACTGAAACACATTTTATTACATTTCTCTTTCTCGACTGGGACTGACTGAACTGTTGCACATCTCCTGCACTGCTTTTGTTTCAGATTTATGACATTTGAATGCGTTCTTTTTATTACTAATAAAACCAGTGAGGGGACCTCAAATTACAAAGAAGCAAGTCATTATGAATTATTAGATTTATCCCCATCTTTGTTCCAATATGGCATTTGATTAATTATATGGGCACATTTTATCCTCAACTTAATCACGCGTTGTTGGAAGGCAAATTTTCTACTTCATATGTTGTGAACCTATATGAGCCATCTCTGTTTTGTATGATCTGAACTCCAGAGCAAATAAGCAGCTACCTTCCAATGAAGATTAGGAAGTTGTGTGGTAGTTACTGGAAGTGAAAAGCTGCATCTAATACAGTGCAAACAATTGGATTCTAAAACCTAATTACTACTAGTGATATTAGCAAATGAATGCTTAATTACTTTATATGGTGAGACTAATTGAAATAAAGCTATGGAGCATGGATTAATATTACCCAACTGCACACATCAAATGGCGTACTGCTATGAACCCAAGGGGTGAAACTCAAATAGAAGTATGATAATTCAGGATACTAGTCCCCAAATCAAACTAGCTGGCAATCCAGTATCACTTTTGAGTGGGTGTCTGTAATTAAAATAGTCATTGCTATGTTGGATTCAGTAGCTTAGCACAAGAATTTTGTATCACATTTTTGCTGCTGCATGTATTAGCACAGCAAAAATAATGAGTAAAACCAAATACATGCTGGGCCAGATTTTCTGGTCTATGGACCTGGACCTTTATGGCTAGTATTGCGAATTGTTCAGTCTTCCTAACAACACGACTCCCGCCCGAAAGTGTTCCCCGAGGGTTGCTGTGCTGCTCCTTGACAGCCGGGATCAGAAGATCCTGGAAGAAAAGTGGTGCAGCGTCAAGTCAGGGGAAGCTTCAAGTGAAGTAGCAATCATTGCTGCTGCTTGGAAGATCTGTGTCATTATATTTCAATAGGAATTGAGAACAATATTTTCCTTAAAAATTTCAGTCTTTGCAATTGTTCTGATTAGGAAGCAAGACGAGGCTACAGTCTTCAAATAGCAAGATTTTCATTCATTCAAATTACATAAACCGTAACCAGTTTATTACTGGATCAGAGGTAGTTTGGCAAAATCACATCAGCCTCTCATGTCGAGATCAGTGAAATCTAATGACTGGATACTTAGATCATGTAGCTATCTCGACCTCAATCCATACCTTAAGCAGCATTATTAGCCTTACAGTCTCAGCGGAGACATTTGTCCACAGGATACTACAGATTACAGTAATGGGTAGATCTGTCTTTTTCACTTATTCCCAAAAGCACTCCCGTCTGCTGATCACTGCTATCTATATATCAATGCAGTGACTCCGAAGAGAACATTAAAAATACTTTTTGCTTAAACTTTGAAAGGTGTTTTTTTTTCAAAATTGAAAACAACTACTTCTCTTTTTCTTCATCCATATCAGTTGTTCTCTCCTCCTGCTCAACTCGCCACTGATTGGCTTGCCTCATCCAATTAGATCAAGGGCTATATACCACCGCTTTCTCCACCTTTATCTTCTCAGTTGCATGCTCTAACCATTGGTGTTTAATTGCTTCAGATGCTCAAAATACTTTTACTTCACTATCTTGTGTAACTGTTGAAGTTTGTTACTGTATTGAAGTTTTAACCTTGAGATTTCTACATATTTACCTGAGATTTTAATCAAAATCTGTCTGCCTAAACATCATGGAGGGTTTGGTATGGAGACAACATTTTAACAAAAGTTACTTTAATGAAAGGGAGAACCATTTTATCAAGTAACTTTACCCGAGTTTTCTTCTTCTATGCCAAATTAGTGTCTGGAATATCACATTTATTTCTACACGTGATGACAAGCATATAGAGACATTGGAGATAGTGCAACATAGATTTACAAGGATGACAGCAGAACTGTGAGGTTATACCTAGCAGAAAGGAATGAACAGCTGAACTCCATATTTTCTTAGAAGGGGAAGGCTGAGAGATGACCTATTAGACATCTTTAAAATTATGAAAGGTCCTGATGGAGCAGACTGAAAGCATTTCCATTAATGGGAAAGAACAAGAGACCATAAATATAAACACTACTAAGAAATCAAACGGGGAATTCGACAGGGAGCTACTGAGGTAAATAGCTAAGGGAAAAAGAGAATAAAAAGTAATGCTGAAGTTAGGTGAAAGAGGTCGGAAAGGCCTGAATGGAGCAAATGCACCAGCATGAGCTGGTTGGGCTGAATGGCCTGTTTCTGTGCTGTGTAGGTAATACAAAGCTAGAACAGTCCATAGGATAAATAGTTGACAAAAAGATGGAATTACAAGGCTTGCCCAATTCAGTGGAATTTAACACTTCCCTCCTGTGGTCCTGCCAATTTGACCATCTTCTTCTGACACCTGGTTTAATCAGTTAGCGGGAGGCAGTTTTATTTCAATGCTTTTGTAGTGCTGCTCTCATCACTATCACTTTCAGGCTGTAAAAATTGGCATAAAAATGGACACCTTTCCTAATAGAAATGCCAAGTTTTGTTTTGCTTTTTTTTGGAATATAATGAAGAGTAATCTTCTGATTGCTGCTAGGAGGAGAAAGCAATGGACAATTCAAATTGAAATCACAATATTTTCCAGCTTGGTAAGCTGGAGTATTTTCCAACTTAAGTCTATTGTAGCTCATTCAACACCATGCTTACAGAATCAGTTTTGAGGGTCTGAAGCAATGGTTCAACAGAATGTCCAATCTTCATACAAAATTCCACATAATAAAAAAAGATGACCGTGTGCACGACGCTATTTACTTTGTAATGCATCAGCTTTGACCGGCATATTACATACCATTAGATCCAGTTTTATGTTGTATTTTCTGGGTTCCAAATTGTTCTTTCAATAGTAGTTCATTTAAACATGAATGTTTAGGTGTTCAGAACTCCATTCGCACTCCTTTCTGTTGGTTTAAAGCAACTTCATATTGCTATAATTAGCATCCAGAAGCAGACAAAAGTTGCACTTCACACTGAACTAATTTCTCTAACTGAAAAAAAAGCATTAAATGCACCCACATTACCCAATGGAAAGCCTGCCACAATATGGCCTAAATGAAGAGCGTAATATGTATTAGAGAAAATTATTTTGCAATTTACCACTCAAAACTAAATATCGTCATCAACCCATTATTCTGCAAGGCCCTGTAGTAATTTTTCAGTAACACATTAGCAAATACAAGCTGGAAGCTTTCAAACAAGAGTGGTTCTGTGGTAAGAAAACATTAAGATAATTCAACTTGAGCATTCGGCTAAGTGACAAACCATTTGATCTTTATCCAAAATCCTCCAATGTACAATTACCCATTTGCCATTCTGTATCCAACCAGTCTGTTCAGTTCAAATATATTCAGAAACTTTGTTTTCCTTCAGTAAATCCCACAGCTTTCTCTAGTGTTTTACTGTTGTGACAACAGCAATAACATAATTTGAATATTCAACTACACATTTGCCGATTATGACGACAAAGCACAAAAAGAGCTTGGGAATTACAAACAGGATGAGATGTACAACAGCCCTAAGCATACCAGGGCTGTTCTTTCCAAAACTGCCTGCTGGTTTCTGTGAACATTGCTAATCCAGGCACTCTACATTTTGATAGAAAATGGGTAAAACAAAATAAGTATCCTTGTGTCCAAGTTCAGGAGGACTCATTTGGGGAAAAAGCTATTTTTGTGTATAAACTGTTTCATTAATATTTGATCAGGACCATATGAATGTCACATCTGATTGTCCTAACAGTGAAAGGCATTCATATTTGGTCCCTTGGTTTGGAAGACAAACATTTATTCACACTTGATAAATTATCAAATTAAATCATGGTGGAATCATCTTTTCCTCTTGCAATAATGATGATTCTTGCCCTTCATATACATCCATTAACACAACTTTACTACAAAGAACATCAGATACTCAATTTTGCTGACTATAAACAGAATGAATCCTTCGGATAAGCTTATAATACCACACATATGAGAATGACTTGGGGACTGACTCTATTAAACAGTTTTGTTCCAAAATCTATGACACTAACTTTCTGCTGACTGCAATAGCAGTTTACTTGACAAAATTATTCTAATTCTACTCCCTCCAAAATACATCATAGATTGAAGAGTTAATTCTTGTTTTCTAAATCAGTTTTGCAGGACTGGCCAGCAAATGATCTCTGCAGTTGGATAACAGATTCATTTTACAAGTGTGCTAATAGTTTTCAGAACAAATCTGACTAAATTAAGAATGAGTTTGAAACATTTGACAATTTAAAAATATAATTTTCAAAACATTTTTGCTCGCGTGGAATTGTAAAGTATCAAAATGCCAAACTAGAGACAGCAATGAATAATTCAATTAAATGAGTGTTCAGCCATAATACTGAATGCACATAAAAATCTACAGACGGTACTTCAACTGAATGCAAGTGCTTGCAGTTTTAAAAATGCACATTGGTGGGTAATACTGACCTAAATGATATTAAAGTTAGAATTTCAACATTAAGTGGAGTCAGAAATATATACTGGGCGAAAACAAAATGTTTTGTTCATTCCGGCCTTGGGTGAATGCCTGTGTGGAGTTTGCACGTTCTCCTCATGTCTGCGTGGGTTTCCTCCCAATCCAAAGATGCGCAGGTTAGGTAGATTGGCTGTGCTAAATTGCCCCGTAATGTCACAAGATATAAAGGTTGGGGGATTAGCAGGGTAAAGACATGGCAAGCCTGGTTACGAGTTGGTGCAGACTCAATGGGTCGAATGATTCTTATGTATAGAGATGGAATTTACATCAAAGCTACGCTTTTTCTAAAATTTCACTGATATATAAAAATGGGTTTGAAATTAATGGTGTAGACATAGAACCCTGCAGTGCAGGAGGCCATTCAGCCCATTGAGTCTGCACCGACCACATCCCACCCAGGCCTTATCCCCACAACCCTGACACTAAGGGGCAATTTACCATGACCAATACACCTAACCCGCACACCTTTGGACTGTGGTAGGAAACTAGAGCACCCAGAGGAAACCCACACAGACACGGGGAACATGTGCAATGTGCACAGAGTGACCCAAGCCAGGAATCGAACCCAGGTCCCTGGTGCTGTGAGGCAGCAGTGCTAACTACTGTGCCACCATACATCCCAACACGTTGAAAGATAAATATCTTCAAATAGAATTGGATTAACTCAATGTTTTCATGCCAGGTAGAATGAAACACAATTTTTAGTTAATCTCATTTTTCCCAAATCGCCTGCATTGCAATTACACTGCACTTTATGGTGGTTTCTGTACCAATCTTGTTGATAGAAAAATTGCCTGCATATCTTATTTGCCTATGCTACGTAAAAGCTGGCAAATAGAACCATGGAAATGTTATGGTGCAGAAAGAGGCCATTTGGCCCGTCATGTCTGCACCAGGCAAAAAAAAGAAAAAGTAGCCACTCATTTTAATTACAATTTCCAGCACCTGGCCTATAGCTTGCAGGTGACAGCACTTTAGATGCAGATCGAGGTACCCCTTAAATGAGTTGAGCATTTCAGCCTCAAGCACCAAATTAGGCAATGAATTCCAGATGTCCACCACACAGTCAAAATGTTTTCCCTCATGTCCATTCTAATCCTTCTACCAATCACTTGAATCAATGTCCCCCGGTAATTAATTCCTCAGTTAGGGGAAATAAGTCTTTCCTGTCTACCCTATCGAGGACCCTCAGTTTTGTACATCAATTTTTACCAAAAAAAATTAGGTCACCCCTTAGCCTGAAGGAAAACAACTCGAACTTATCCAATCTCTCCCCATTGTTATCCACTTTTCCATCCACCTTCAAGGTGTCTCACTCCCTCAACCCCACTCATTATGTTCCCATTTAGAATATTCCCTGCTTGGTTTACCCTCCCTAAATGCATTACCTCGCACTTTTCCCGACTGTATTTCATTTGCCACTTCTGTGCCCACTCAACCAATCCATTGATATCATTTTGGAGTTGACTCCGCAGATAGTGAAGCAGTCCATGTCCAAATGCAACAAGACCTGGACATTATCCAAGCTTGGGCTGGCAAGTGGCAAATAACTTTCGTGTCATGCAAGTGCCAGGCAATGACCATCTCCAACAAGAGAGAGTCTAACCATCGCCCCTTGATAATCAGCGGCATTACTATAGCTGAATCCTGCTCTATTAACATCTGGAAGGTTGTCATTGACTAGAAACTGAACTAGACTAACTATAAAAATACAATGGCTACAAGATCAGGTCAGAGGCTGGGAATCCTGCCGTGAATAACTCACCTCCTGACTCTCCAAAGCCTATCCACCAT
This sequence comes from Mustelus asterias, assembly GCF_964213995.1. Classification (NCBI taxonomy): domain Eukaryota; kingdom Metazoa; phylum Chordata; class Chondrichthyes; order Carcharhiniformes; family Triakidae; genus Mustelus; species Mustelus asterias. Next base: position 112,947,642 of record NC_135804.1, read on the forward strand.
CTACAAGGCATAAATCAGGAGTGGGGCAGAATACTCTCCACCTGCCTGGATGGGTGCAGCTCCAATGACTCTCAAGAAGCTAGACACCATCCAGGCCAAAGCAGCCCATTTGATTGGCACCATCTACAGTCACTCCCTCCACCACCCATATACAATGGCAGCAGTGTGTACCATTAACAAGATGCACTGCTGGAACTCACCAAGACTCGTTGGACAGCACCTTCCAAACCTATACCTCTCCAAGTCACTCACCATCCTGATTTGGAACTATATTGCCGTTTCTTCATTGTTGCTGGGTCAAAATCCTGGAACACACTCTCCAACAGCATTGTGAGTGTGCCTACAGAACAGTGACTACAGTGATTGAAGGCAGCAGCTCAGTACCACCTTAAGAGCGATGAAGGTTGGCCAAGCCAGTGAAGACTACATTCCTTGAATTGATAAAAAAAACTCACCTCCGCAACTAGAATATTTGCATCTTCCCTCTCTTATTTAAAACAGAGAGGAAGTACTCATTGAAAGGTGGCACAGTGGCAAGCATTGCTGCCTCATAGCAATAGGAACCCGGGTTCAATTCCCGGCTTGGGTGGCTGTGTGGAATTTGCACGTTCTCCCATGTCTGTGAGGGTTTCCTCTGGGTGCTCCAGTCTCCTCCCACAGTCCAAAGATGTGCGGGTTATGTTGATTAGCCATGCTAAATTGCCCCCTCGTGTCAGGGGTTTATTAATTTGTAGGGCATAGGGCCTAGGTGGGATTGTGGTTGGTGCAGACTCGATGGGCTGAATGGCCTCCTTCTGCACCTTAGGGATTCTATGAGAACCCTGCCCACATCCTCTGCATCAACCCACAAGTTACCACGTGATAGGCCCTAATTGGGAATTCAGTGCAATTCACAATGACACTTTTGATACTAACTGTAATGTTGATATGAGGGTCGACTTCTCCCACTTGGATCATTAGCTTTCATAATAAAAATTGAGACATCTTACTCTCTTTAGTTCTCTTGCTCTTAATGTACTGGTAAAACATCTTGGAATTGTCTTTGATCTTAGCTGCCAATATTTTTTCGTATCCTCTCTTCACTTTCCTATTTTCTGTTTTTGCTTCACCTCTGGATTTCCTATACTCATCTAGGCTTTTTGCTGTATTAAATTTTATAATACAATAGGAGTGCATTGCTGTCCTCTGCCATGGTACGTCACTTACTGTGATGTTCCTAACGATGATGCAGAACAGGGACTCACCCAAACCAGGACCTGCTGAGACCTTTCAAAAACTTGAGGGGCAAAGGGCCCTGAAGAAGTTGGAGAATGAGACTAACAATTTAATAGAAAAATGTAAAAAAAGGTGATGTTAAGCTGTACAGCACACATTTGGGGCGTCGGTCTCAGAAACTCACGTGGAGTGTTTTGTATGCAGGTAGGCTGTATAATCGAGTGGCAGAACGTTTCAGCAAACCTACCTCAGAAGCAGTTTGAATGCTCAGGGAAATTACCTCTCACCACGCTTTAGCAAAGGCAAACATAAATCATTGACACACCGACTTCCTTGGTTAAAAAAAAAACCTACACAACACCACTCAAATCAAAATTTTCCAGGAGATTCCAGGTCAACGTTTCACTGGATTCCGAATAGAACAAATGAATTACAAAAATGAACCAGAATAGGACAAAGATTTAATTAATCTAAATTGGGAATTCAGTGCAATTCACAATGACACTTTTGATACTAACTGTAATGTTGATATGAGGGTCGACTTCTCCCACTTGGATCATTAGCTTTCATAATAAAAATTGAGACATCTTACTCTCTTATTGTAAAATATTCAAGTGTGAGTTACTGTTGCAGCTGAATCTAACATCTTATTGCTTTTCAAATACGAATCTGATCATCTGAATGTTTTAATTAAATTAAAATTCTCTTTGATCTCCATAAGGGACAGCACTTACCTAATATGCCAGCAATTGTGAATGTTATGTTAGAGTACAGCCCGCGTCTTGCAGCCTATCAACATTTACTGCAATTTCTCACACAAGGGGCACCTTTCGAATGGATGCACTATCCCACATGCAATACACATTTGCTATACATAATGCCTACAAAACTGATACTGTCGAGCTAAACCCCTCATGACCAAACTGAATTGTTCATGTCTACAACTTTATATCTTAGCTGAACCCAGCTCTGTGAAAAGATCACCTGAGGAGAAAATTGGAACATTAAATATTCTTAAAGGAAATATTGCCTGGGCAAAGTCAGGGAGGGTAAGGGAGAAGAGGTAGATGTAGATATAGCACAGCAATTAACAGGAAGAGAGATGCGGACAAACAAAAGGGAAAGGAAGGGAATGAGACAATAATGACAGATTCCCAACATTCCTCTTGAATAATCTCCGCATTTCACATAACCTTTAAGTAAGCAATATAGAAATGGCCAGTTCCAAACACTAATTAATGCTTACTGAACAGAACTACATTCATCAATTTATCAAATATGACACTTATTTCATTTATTTGTTTTAGTTTATCGAATTGCTCCGAAGTCTAATTATGGAGGTAGCCAAAAAATGCGATTGGGTTTTTGAATTTTTATAAATTCAGCAATGGGAATTAAGCACCTCATGTTTTAATTTTAAAAGAAACCTGTTGAAGAAATAACATCTGAACCAAACAAGAAACCCTATTCAGTGCACTTAAATATACCATAGGCATGATTTTTGCAACATTTTAATCACTTTTGTTTACATAAGCATTAAATGAGGTGTATTTTCACAGGTTATTGCACAGTATATGTTTTTGATATTGGACACATTACTCATGGAAAATAGTACCTTGATCTGCAAAACATCTGCTGTTCCATCACATATCATTACAGACCCATTTGATTTTCCACTGAGAAAATTGTTTGCACCTGCCACTGCTTTCTGAAGTATATTCATAACATAACATTAGCACTTAATATTTTTTTCCAGTAAACAATATTTCAAAATGTTGAATGGTTTGTACATTTCTTGTCAAAAGAAATATTTTCCACCATTTATCATGAATGAGTTCTGCCCAATTCTTTGGAAACTGTATTACTGTGATTAAAACATTCCAGCAAAGCAAGCTATAGCTTTGATTTTATAAACCTTAATTGTCTTTAAACATCCACGTGCTTGCAGTGAAACTTATTTTGGCATTTATTCACCTGACCTCATCCTAAAGATAATTCGTGTCAACAGACCTCAATAATGATTCCTATTTTGGCGTGTGGGGGTGGTGTGTGTGTGTGAGGGTGGTGTGTGTGTGCGGGTGGTGTGTGTGTGCGGGTGGTGTGTGTGTGCGGGTGGTGTGTGTGTGCGGGTGGTGTGTGTGTGCGGGTGGTGTGTGTGTGCGGGTGGTGTGTGTGTGCGGGGGTAGTGTGTGTGCGGGGGTAGTGTGTGTGCGGGGGTAGTGTGTGTGCGGGGGTAGTGTGTGTGCGGGGGTAGTGTGTGTGCGGGGGTAGTGTGTGTGTGTGAGAGAAAGAGTGACAGAGTGTGTTGGACCCTTGTGTGTGTGCTGGAACCGTGTGCGCACACACGTGTGGGAGAGGTCGTTGGGGAGAAGAAGCAATGGGGAAATAGGAGCAGCATGTGGATAAAAATAGGTCCATTTGTAAGGACTGCTTTATGCAATATAACATAGCATCTGCTTAGGTTAATTATTCAAAAGTTGTCCGCTGAGTTAGGACAGTCAATTGTGTTGTATGGTGTAAAGGTTGCACTCTATAATATTATTGTATGGTATAGTAACAGCATTTTTCAGTTTGCTTCAATACAATTTGGAAACAATACCAGCGGTCATCATTTTGATTTTTAAAAAAATATATTATTCTTCATTCTTTGGCATTTCGGTTGCATCATCACACTTCAGAGTTTGAGTGTCAGGGTTGGACATTTCTGATTCTCTGTCTATTTCATTATTGTCCAATGATTTTACCACTTCATTGTGACCATCTTTTGTGGGATCAGATTCTGGGGAGGTATTTTCTTTTACTTCAGCTGCTTCTGACTCTGGACGAGTTCCAAAACCAGCATTTTCTGGTGACGCACCATCACCATCGTAAACAATGTCTTCAGGATTCGGAGCTGCGGGACAGAACTCTTCCCCAGGACAGAGCTGATGAAAGATATCTTCTGCCTGGTGACAAGAAAAAGCAAGTAGACACTGAATGTTGATCTGAACACAGTCATTAGTATTGCTGAAAAAAAAAGTTGTCAAAGCTTTTCGTCAGGGGTAGCAATAACTTTGTACTGATTGGTTGGCAAGTGGACTCTAATTGGTAGGAGCATTGCCATGGAGAATGAACCAGTTGATGGTGACTGACAGTTAACTGCCAAGTATTGTTTGAAAGTTTAAACCAGGCAGCTTGACTGATTGGTCAAGGCATTGCCCTGAGGTATGAACCAGCAAATGGCTATCATTTGTTTTGTTTAGCTGAAACAGACACAATGCATGTACATGTTCTTTCTGTCTGCAAACATTTAATGATCTGAAGTTTACAGAGGGTGGAGGCCAGACAGGATAGCACCAGAATAGTTAACTCAGGGGGTGACAGGGGTAGAGATGGGCAATGCCGTGAAGATGAAAGTAGGTTGGAAACTCAACATATGTACAACAGGATAATGAAGTTGCTATCTGTCTCTCAATGCACATGGCTGTGGCCAAGAACCGAGTGAACTCAATGCAAGTGCATGCCTTTTATAGCTAAGGTTAAAGTCAGCAATCGTAATCTTCTCATCAGTTTAAGAATAAATGTTAAGCTAAACACACAGTCAGATAGAATGGCAGTTGAGGAATAGAGAGCTGAGTTGTAAAGAGGTAGAGCAAGGAGTCGTTGGGATATAGGTTGAAGCTAACCTCATATTTACAGAGGATGTCATGAGGAAGGAGAATGGCCAAGAATAAACACTGGTAGAAATGTTCTGGCTATAATTGCATAGATAAGAGTAAAACCAAGTCAAGGCAATCCCACCAAGCCAGACATGGGGCGGCACAGTGGTTAGCACTGCCGTCTCTCAGTGCCAGGGATCCAGGTTCAATTCCCAGCTTGGGTCACTGTCTGTCTGGAGTTTGCATGTTCTCCCCATGTCTGCGTGGGTTTCCTCCGGATGCTCCAGTTTCCTCCCACAGTCTGAAAGACGTGCTGGTTAGGTGCATTGACCCAAACAGGTGCCCCAGTGTGGCGACTAAGGGAATTTCACAGCGGCTTCATTGCAGTGTTAATCTAAACCTACTTGTGACTAATACATAAATAAACTTTAATGGTGGAGAGGTGTTAGGAGGAAGATGGTATGGTTCAACTGTCCTTCATTCAGGTACTTAAATGCCAGCAACGAGCAGCAGTAGATGCAATTAAACCTTTTCCTGTAGGCCGTCAGCATTAAACTGTGCACATGTATCCATTTACATATCTACCAATACAACAGCAAGCCTAAATCAAAGTTATCACTTCAGAAATCTGAAAATGGTACTTGACCCACACAGACAACCTTGCACCAATGCAGAGACCAGCAGCATGCTTGAAAGGATAAGAAGGCATGAAGGGCAGGCTCCTCAGAAATATGGGCTGATTTTAACCCATTTAAAGCTCTTGCAAAGTGTCAAAAGCAGGCCCATGGGTTTTGATTGACACTGTTTTTAATGGTGCCTACACATGACCATATTACACCAGTTATACCAATACAGCAAACACGTTGGGGAGGAGCACAAAACCATACCTTCATTGAGCAGCCATTTGGAGTACCAATGCCAAGCGTTTTGATTATGGGCTGTTGCAAATTGGAACAGGAAGGCAAGGATGCAAAACATTCATGCATCATAGATAAGCTACCATAGGCAGCACACACAAGCAAGAGATTCTTGTCCAGTTTTTGCAGTGAGCTTCACAATTGTACACATTAATCACAGATTTTTCATCTGTTTGCTGAACACCATTGCACATATTTACCTTTATTTTTCAACAATTAACTTCATGCAGATCGAGAAACTGTAAAATGTGTTTATATTTATCTCTCACTTTTTAACGCCACCAGAGGAGAACCAAAGAAGAACTTCTGAAGTGTAGTCACTGTTGTCAGAAATGTGGCAGCCAACAAGAGCACGGCAAACTCCCACAAACAGCAATGTCCAAATGACCAGATAATCTTTTTGCAACCTAGACTGAAGGATAACTATCAACCAGGATACCAGGGATAACTCCCCTGCTCTTCTTCAAAGTGGTAACCTGGGATTTTTTTATATCCATCCGAGCAAGAAGATAGAACTTAGCCTTAGTGATTCAGCTGAAACACCATCGACCATGAGGCAATGTTCCTTCAATACTGCACTGGAGTGGCAACCTTGTTTTTTGTGCTCAAGCCCTGGAGTGGGATTTAAACCCAGAACTTTGTGTCTCAGAAGTGAGAATGCTACCAACAGAGCCACAGCTGACACGTAATACATTTTATTTATTGTTTTATTCTATATTTTTGCAGTTCCAATTTCACCTTTGGTGCAATAAAGCTCTCTCTAATGATTGTTTACATACTGCCCTCATTGAAGAAACACTGCTGCAGAGTTGATATGCAGATAAAATTTGTATCTACCACCAATTTTAATGCAATAAAATTTACTGGGCTCACTCATATTTTTACAACTATTCTACATGGTATCTCACTCACACCTGGAACCCAACCTGATCCCATCTCTATTGGTTTTACTTATCTTCAGCACTCCATGCCAAGCCCAACAATATCCAAGCATCAAGATAAAAGCAAATCACTGCGAATGCTGGTATCAAACAAAAACAGAAAATGCTGGAAATTGCAGCATCTATGGAGAGAGAATAGAGCTAATATTTTGAGCCTGGATGACCCCTTGTCAGACCTTTGTCGCATTGGCCCTTGTCAATATCCAAGCATCATTTTTAACTCCAATTTTCTTGATAATGGTACGTTTCCAGCTGCCACTTTGCTTCCTTTACTTTGCAAATAAAAAATTCCCTCCTCAGCTTTGACCCCCAATTTCCCCAAATTTCTCACTTGCTTTTTTGCAGTCAGACTATTCTACTTTATTTATTTCTAACTGCTATAAGACTCTTCAACCACTTCTTAACTTTTCAAAAGACATAACCATTGTTTAACACCAAATTATGCTGTGCTATTTTAAGTTCTCAGCTAATCCAAACTCTCGTTTTTCCTCGTACGCTTTAATAACCAAGCAGGTATTCAAGTACTATGGTCAATGTAATGGAAAATTTACTGCAATTAAATAAAATGAATCAATTTTACGTATTTGATGACATGGTTATCTATTACAAACAGAAAGCACAGTGCAAGTTATTAGATTTTATTTGACATCCATGAAAAACATTTATCTATCGATAGGAGGCTGGATTTAATTTCCTAGCAGAGTTAAGACTATTTTAATTCTCATCTCAACTCATTGCCAGCGCTTTTGAATTCAAAAGGTTGTGGGTTCAAACCCTACTCCAGCATTTTAGCGTACAATCACTGCTCCCACTTCAGTGTAGTACGGATGGGAGAGCTGAATTGTCAGAGGTGCTGGCTTTCAGATAAGATGTTAAACCAAGACAGGTCGAAAAAGATAGATCCCTTAACTATTCAAAGAGCAATCCATCTCAGGTCCTGGTAAGTTTATATATCAACAAACAGAACCAACAAAATTAACTAACCATTTAATTCATTTAATTTAGCACATGCAAATTGACTGGTATAATTGCTTTTCTTTAAATGGTGATGGCACATCAGAAAGGTAAGTCCATGGCTCTGAAAGCCTTTGGCACATCCTGAAAGCAAGAAAGGCACAATGTAAAGAGTTTGTTTTAGGTGTTTTTGATCTCACTGTACCTGCTTAACAGACTGGTCAAATCCAAGAGCAGCATCGGGTCCACAACAGACAAATACATTACTGGGAAGGCCTTCGTATGTGCTTCTGTCAACTGCTGATGTATCTCTGACATTGAAATATAAAGCCCAAAGCACTCTTGGTTTCTCTTCCACTTCACATTCATGACAATCTGAAAGAAAAATAAATAACCGTGTTTGTAATCCAACAGATCACCACACATCTAAGGATATGTATATTAGAAGGATCATCATCTCTCGGCTTCACTTAAATGTTTGTTAACAACATACTGATAGTGATGGAAAAGGACGAGTGTTGTCCAAGGGTTAAGATGCTAAATTGGGGGTGGGGGGAGAGAAGGTTAACTACAACCAGATTAGCCAGAATTAGGCTTTGGAGGCTGTTGTTTGGGAGAGGATGTTTGACGGTAAATCTCCATTTGGCATGTGGGTGTGTTTTAAGGAGCAGTTGATTGGAGTGCAGGACAGACATGTGCCTATGAAAAGGAAGGACATGAAAGGCAGGATTCAGGGACCGTGGATGACCAGGGAAATTGAGAGTCTAGTCAAAAAGAAAAAGGATGCATACATGAGATCTCGGCAATCACAAACAGATGAAGCATTTGAAGAATACAGGGAAAGTAGAAAAGAGCTCAAACAGGGAATTAGGAGGGCAAGAAGGGGGTCACAAAATATCCTTGACAGACAGAATTAGGGAGAATCCCAAGGCATTTTATACATATATTAGGAATACGAGGGTAGCTAGATAAGAGTTGGTCCACTTAAGGACAAAGAAGGGAAATTATGTGTAGAAACGAAGGAAGTGGGTGAGATCTTTAATGAGTACTTTGCATCGGGATTCACAAAGGAAAGGGATACATCAATTGATGGTGTCTTGGAGGGGTGTGTAAATCCTTTAGAACAAGTCATCATTATGAGGAAGTGTTAGGTGACTTAAAAAGCATGATGATAGACAAATCCTTAGGGCCAGATGGCATCTATCCCAGATTACTGATGGAGGCAAGAGATGAAATTGCTGTGCCTCTAACAGAAATCTTTGTTTCTTTGTTGGCCACTCGTGAGGTCCCAGAGGAATGGAGGATAGCCAATGTTGTCCCGTTATTTAAGAAGGGTAGCAAGGATAACCCGGGTTATTATAGGCCAGTGAGCTTGATGTCAGTGATAGTGAAACTGTTGGGAGAAGGTTCTTAGGAATAGGATCTATACACATTTGGAACTGAATGCTTTTGTTAGCAACAGGCACGTGGGAGATCATGTCTTACTAATTTGAGGTTATTTGAGGAGGTGACAAAAATGATTGACGAGGGAAGGGCTGTGGATGTTGTCTACATGGACTTTAGTAAGGCATTTGATAAGGTCCCTCACGGCAGGCTGGTGCAAAAGATTAAATCTTATGGGATCAGGGGTGAACTAGCTGGATGGATTCAGAACTGGCTTAGTCCAAGAAGACAGAGGGTAACAGTGGAAGGGTGCTTTTCTGAATGGAGATCTGTGACTAGTGGTGTTCACAGTAAGAGTTTTAACAACACCAGGTTAAAGTCCAACAGGTTTATTTGGTAGCAAATACCATTAGCTTTCGGAGCGCTGCTCCTTCGTCAGATGGAGTGGAAATCTGCTCTCAAACAGGGCACAGAGACACAAAATCAAGTTACAGAATACGGATTAGAATGCGAATCTCTGCAGCCATTTTTCTCTACAGCAGATTTCCACTCCATCTGACGAAGGAGCAGCGCTCCGAAAGCTAATGGTATTTGCTACCAAATAAACCTGTTGGACTTTAACCTGGTGTTGTTAAAACTCTTACTGTGTTTACCCCAGTCCAACGCCGGCATCTCCACATCATGACTAGTGGTGTTCCACAGGGATCAGTGCTGGGACCTCTGCTGTTTATAATATATATTCATGACTTGGAAGAAAACGTAGCTGGTTGGATTAGGCAGAGATTGGCAGAGTTGCAGATAATGAAGAAGATTGTCAGAGAATACAGCAGGATATAGATTGACTGGAAAATTGGGCGGAGAAATGGCAGATGGAATTTAATCTGGACAAATGCGAGGTGATGCATTTTGGTAGATCCAATTCAGGTGGGAGTTATAAAAAGAATGGCAGAACAATCAGGAGCATAGTGACACAGTGAGATCTGGGAGTACAGATCCTTAAAAGTGGCAGCACTGGTGGAAAAGATGGTGAAGAAAGCATATGGCATGCTTGCCTTCATCGGACGGAGCGTCGAGTATAAAAGTTGGCAAATTACGTTGCAGTTGTATAAAACGTTGGTTAAGCGACATTTGGAATAGTGTGTCCAACTCTGGTCACCACACTACCAGAAGGATGTGGAGGCTTTGGAGAGAGTGCAAAAAAGATTTACCAGAATGTTGCCTGGTATGGAGGGTATTAGCTATGAGGAGAGATTGAATAAACTGGTATTTTCTCCCTGGAAAGATGGAGGCTGAGAGGCGACCTGATAGAAGTTTATAAAATGATGAGAGGTATAGATAGGGTGAACAGTTTGGAAGCTTTTTCCCAGGGCAGAAATGACAATTCCCAGGGCAGAAATGACAAGTTCAAGATAAGGGGGGGGGGGGGGGGGGGGGTGCGGGGGAAAGGTTCAGTGAAGATATGCAGGGGAACTTTTTTTTTAAAACACAGAGGGTTGTGGGGGCCTGGAATGCACTGCCAAGTGAGGTGGTTGTGGCAGTTACGTTAACCACATTTAAGACTTATCCTGATAGGTACATGAACAAATGGGTAGTAGAGAGATATCAGTGGTTGGTCTAGATAGGACAACGTGATCGGTGCAGGCTTGGAGAGCCAAAGGACCTGTTCCTGTGCTGCATTGTTCTTTGTTCTATTATTTAATAAGAGAATGTAAAATTCACAAGACAGTTAAATACTACAATATGGGCAGAGGGCAAACGCTCCTTTGCCGGAAGTTGCAACCAAGGAGATGCATCTAGATAAAACTATGTAACTGTCAATTTCTTCATAAAATTCTGAAATATTTATAGGAAATATAAATTAAGATTGGTTCCAGGAAATGAAGTGAGTTAAAAACAAGCAAATTACAAATAAATCACAGACAGAATTCTCCGGCTGTTCACGCCAGTGGGATTCTCTGCTCCTACTGCAGGAAATGGAGATTTGACTGAGCGCCAAATTCTCCATCCTCGCTGGTAGGAGGGCATGAACGACCAGAGAATTCCGGCCGGTAAGTTTAGATTTTAAAATACAATATACAACTATCTCAATGCAATAATGATTATTATCATCATGGTTAGAGTGGGAGAATTCACTTGAAGGAAACAGAGACTGAATGAGTATATTTGGGAATTTGGTTCAAAGTGGGATTTTAATGCACAGGGGGAAAGTGGTGCTTTAGATAAGATTTAAAACCATAGAACCCCTACAGTGCGGACAGAAGCCATTTTCCAAAAGGGCATTTTACCCAGGCCCACCCCCGAGCAATCCCATAGATTTACCATGGCTCAACCACTTAGCCTACACATCTTTGGACTGTGGGAGGAAACCGGAGCACCCGGAGGAAACCCACGCAGACACAGAGAGAAGGTGCAAACTCCACACAGACAGTCACCCAAGACTGGAATCGAACCGGGGTTCTTGGCACTGAGGCAGGAGTGCTAACCACTGTGCTGCCCATTAACTGCAAAAAGTAGTGTGCTGAGTGGGGAGTTCGGGGAAGGCTGAGGAGGAGGTGCTATTTTCTTATACTCTTTTTCAGCCTCCAGTATTTGATTTCCACTTTGGTATGGCAGAAGGAGCAGGTAAATCAGTAACTGGTATTATTAGAAACTAAACTTCATCAGTATTGTAGAATTAAGTGGCAGTGCCAAAACCTATTGGGAGGTCTAGGCTTTATTAATTATAAATTAATTAATTAGCAATTATTAATTAATTAACACACATTGGAGATGACAGGGCAGGTGATCTGATGTGATTGCAGGATGTGGGAGCTTCTAGATACCGGTGAAACCAAGGGCAAACATATCTTTAGTAAGTGTTTGTGGCTGCAGTAACTTCTGCTCCAAGTTATTGAGCTGGAGGCAGAACTGCAGACACAGCAGGGAGGGGGAAAGTTACCTCAATACTTTAGTCCAAGAGAAGGTCACAATCCTTAAGGTAGGATTTTTGGATGTGGTCAGTGGTCAGAGATGGGGGTTGGGGGGCGGTTGGGGGAGCCATTACTTAAAGTGAGGTCAGTAAGGGTATCCAGAGGGCAGCAGCCTCAGCCTTCACAATTGTCCAGCAAGTTTGAGGTCTTTTTAAACATTATGTGGATGAGTGGGAGCTGCAGGGTGGATGTGCAAACTAGCCATGGCACGATGGGACAGAAAGCTACTCAAATGAGGGCAGTGACAAGGAATCTAGTGGTCATAGGGAACAATATAGTCAATGGGATTTACACTTTATTCCTCAGCAAAGAGCATGAGTCCAGGTGCTGCATTGCCTGTGTGGTGCCAGGATTTGAGACATATAAGCATTGCTTAGGAGGAAACTTGCTCCAATATCCATGAAGGGGGCAGAGAGAGCAATTTGAGGAAGCAGATGATAGTAGGCAATAGTAGCAAGGATGATCCTAGAGTAACAGATGCTATGGTAGAGGAGATGGGGCCTTATAAAGCTTTTGGTAGTCAGTGTGGACTGGACATAACTGGATAAGCCAGTTGTCCGCTATGAATGTTCTATTGTGATCTTAAATATGAGGGAGAGAAGATGAGGACTGTACCAGATGGACAGACAGCAAAGGCTTTGCTGGGGACAAAACTAAGACAATGGCTAAGCAAATCAACAATGTATTAACTGCAACAAATTGAGGCCAAAATGTGAGGCACTTGAGGGCAAAAGTTCAATTTCAAGTTACTTCAGGTAAACACAGATGGAAGTGGCGTTGGATAGAGGCATGGGTACAAGGAAGTTACCAGTTTTAGTCTTTTCACTGATCGAGACAATAGGAAAACTGTGGCCAAAGAGATGACAAAGAAGGTGATGGACCAAGTGCTGGGAAGTGGGATTAGAATAGACAGGTACTTGATGGCTGGTGAAGAGACGATGGGCGGAAGGTCCTTTCTGTGCTGTAAAGCTCTATAGCTATGACAAACTCAAAGGGATGGCCAAGATAGGGTGTTTAAATGGAGAAAGAATCCAAGGAATAGTTTGGTGTGCGGGTAGGCAGAGAGGCCAATGGAGAGTAGAATGGTAAGGTGGGGGCTGCTACTTGTAAGGAGACAGTGCACTTATTCAAGCCAAAGATGATGGTAAGGCAGAGGAAGACAGGAGTAGTGAAGATAGACATTGAGATTAGAGGGGACAAGAGCATGAAAGTGGATAAGTAAAAAGGTAACTGCATCAGCTGCCAGGATGAGGAAAGTGAAGAGGTTCAAAGAAAAACAAAGGTTCTTGGGAGGTGAGATTCAAGGTCAGTAGGGGTGCAATACATGCGCAAATGAATCAACCACCATATACCCATCCTATATATCTTTTCATTGAAGTCACTGGAAAGGAAAATCGAGCAAAGTGTCTGACAGGCTGTCGCTTTGTCTCCAAGCATTTTATCACCCTACTGAAGTTGAATTTCATTCCCTCACCCCCACCCAGCATCTCGAGTAATGAAGGAAAACTGCATTTCTCATTCTCATTGAGAACAAATGTATTTCGTGGGGGCCTCAAGTGATCTGCCTGTAGGTCATCATGGTAACACAGGTAGCGATACAACAATTAAAGCATCAGTTCACGCCTTACACTGATGTCCTCTCCTAATTAATATGAAATAATGGGAATGTTTACATTTATATTTTCATCTTCATTTTCTTTTACAAAAATAACTGGCATCTTGTGTATACATCATGTTGAAGTAACTGCATGAAACTATATACGAAGGTTTGAACACAAATAGGAAATCGTAAAAGATCAAGGAAATACCATATCTAAATCAGCACAAAACTATCAGTTTGACGTATTCTCATGTGCTTAATTCTTAATTACCGCCTTACTGTTGCTGACACACTGGGAATATTGCATTTGTTTAAATCATACATTCTAAAACTTCTGAAATTTCTGTCCACATATGGAGCTGGAAAACACAAAATCAGGGGCACTGATATATTTGCTTAATTTCATATAAATACCAGCTGGACAAAATTTCATTTGATATGCAAAGGCTTTTATCCCCCCCCTCTTCCTCAATTTCCTTGTGATAAGCTAAAGCAATACATCTTAATTCTAGTGGGTATTGTTCAGAAGGACGTGGTTTTCCTTTTCTTCAATGTTGTTTTATTACAGTAGAAACTAAGTCCTCTCTTTCAGGTGCCTTTGTCTTTTTGACCTGCCATGGCCTAGTGCTCACCTGATCTGGTGATTCGTCCTCAATGGCTCTAATAGAATTTGCTCTGACATTTTAATTAAAATACTGCCACTGCCACACACACTGCAATCACAGGCAGATGATAAAAAGGGCAATGTACCAGGTGAAAACGCGTGCATGCCGCATTTGGAGCAGAACTGCACCTGATGTTCCTCGTTATTATCGCTGGTATGTGAACAAAAGAATTTCAATTATGCTTTAAGTAATGTAAATGATCGGCAAAGCTTTTCTTCTTTATAAATGGGCTGCAAGTTTTGCAATCACATCAATCCATGTAACCTGGTAAACATTAGAAGGCATAACACAGCTGGCTATTTCTTGCACAGAGTTTCAACTGGACCTTTGTCGATTGCTGTAATCTTTACAGCATTGGTAAACCAAAAATACCGTTGCAGGTAAATGTTCAATCATTTCTTGTGTTTTCTCTCACAGTTGAAACATTTCCAATTCAGAGGAGAACATAATCTCAAAGTATCCCACAATCTGTAATGATTTCCAGCTAAATCTGACAATTCATGAAAACAACCACTCCACATTATCAAACTAGAAGTGTTAACCCAGATAATTGCTTTTAAGTCTGGAATAGTGAATACCAATTTCCGACAGATAAAATGTACAATTCCAAGTTATAGAACGATAGTACGATACAGAACCGAAGGAGGCCACCTGGCCCATTATGACTGTGCTGGCTCTTTGGAAAAGCTATCTAATTACTCCCACTCCCCTGCTCTTTCCTGTATTAGTTTAATGAGCACATTTCTCAAAACAAGCTCTTAACACTGAACACTAAAGTGATGTTTGGAATGTAAAATGCTGAAAAGGTTCAGAGTTTGTCCTTCAGCATCGAAGATCCTGGATTAGAACTTAGCTTGCAAACAGAAATTGAAAAATGAAAAATCACTCTCATCTGCTTTGTCAGGATGACAAAAATAATTATTCCTGGCAATCTCAATGTAGCTGGAATTAATATGAGTCAGCAGCAAAAAAAACTAAACCTTGTTTCAGCAGTCTCAGCTTAATGAAACCATTTTCAAGGTTATTGTTATAGTGAGCACGCTAAACACCTTCCTATTTGAATATGTATACTGATGGCTTTCATAAGTGCGAGCATGCATGAGTGATGTCACCAGTAGCGTGGGCTTGCGCAAGTTATTAGTGTAGCTACAAGAGGCCTGTGGGATGAGTGGCATGGTGGCACAGTGGTTAGCACTGCTTCCTCACAGCACCAAGGACATGGGTTTGATTTCAGCCCTGAATGTCTGCCTTTGTGGCGTTTGCACATTCTGCGCATGTCTGCATGGGTTTCCTCTGAGTGTTCCAGTTTCCTCCCACAGTCCAAAGCAGGTTAGGTCGATTAGCCATGCTAAATTGCCCCTCAGTGTCCAAAGATGTGTAGGTTAGGGGATTAGCGGGATAAATGCGTGGGGTTATGGGGATTGGGCAGGGGGTGGGCCAGCGTACGATGCTCTGTTGGATCGTTGGTGCAGACTCGATGGGCCAAATAGCCTCCTTCTGCACCATAGGGATTCTATTCATAGCTGCTGCCAGGTTCGACGTCCATGTTGTACTGTTTACTTCATATCTTAGTAAGAAGATTAAACATTAAAATGCGTTTGTCTAGCTTTTGTCAAGTTACCACATATTTTTGGCAATGAGGCAAAAAAAGAAAATATTCAAGTTTCAGCATGGCAACACAAAGTTTTGCACAGTGAGTAGCTAGTTTGCCCTATGAGTGGCAATCAAGGGCTCTGACCAGTGGGTTCATGACTTCACCGACAAAAGCACCATGATTATATTCAGGACTTGACTTTGTGAAAGAGAATGGGGACTGGATTGAATATGTGGAAAGGGTGGAATACTTTCTTGCCAAATGGAATTGCAAATGAATCTAAAAATAACTCAATTCTCCCAAGTTTGTGTGGGGCAAAGACTTACAGATCGTGAAGAATTTAGCAAAAGCACAGAAACCGGGGGACATTTCATTTGCAGATTTAGTTGCATCGTTCAGAATCAGCACAATCGTAAGCCCTCAGCAATTGTCCAGGGGTTCTAGATCCATAGTCATTTTCATGAGGTGAGGCAGTCTGTAGCTATCTTTGTTGCTGAATTAAGGCAACTTTCTGAACATTGAGTTTGGGGCAATGTTGGAAGACATGCTCCAGGCTAGACTGGTCCATGGGATAAATGGGGACAGCATAAAGCATCATCTGGTGGGAGAAATCACACTGACTTTCAAGAAAGTTCTAAAAATTTCTCAGGGAATGGAAATGGCTGCCAACAATGCAGAAGATATTCAAAAAACTAATGGTGATGCACAGGAGAGTGCAGTGCATCAAGTAAAAGAGGCAGCAAACCAAAGGGCAAAAACACTGGAGCATTTCAGGTGTGGGAGACACACACGATACAAATCCATGGACGCTTTCTGTCACTGTTGCAATAAAAAAGGCATTTGGCTAAAAAGTGTTAACAGCAAGTCAAAGACTGGACAGGAAGATTCAAATTCAAGACACCTCAGTCAGCTGCACATTACCTGGAAAGCACAGAGCAGGAAGAGGAGTGCTCCTGCAACATGTTGAAATTGAGTGAGGAACATGGAGAGCCTATCTATGCTACAGTGGAGGTTGGTGAAAAAAGTGACAGTGGAAGTGAACATTGGAGCCTCAGCATCTGCAATCAGTGAAGAGACCTACGGAAAGATGGGGCTCTAAGAAGGCAACACCCCCTTACTCAGGCAGGGATTAAACTTTTGAAGTACATCTGACAGATTATACCCTTGCTTGGGGCATTAGAGATGGACATTGCATACAATAGCCAAGAAGCAAAAGCACAGCTCCTGGCGGTAATAGGGAAAGGGCCTAAGTCTACTAGTGCGTGACTAGCTCAGTAAAATTCCATTCAGTGGGGGTGAGATAAAACATACACAAGTGACAAGAGTTTAAAAGTTTACAGTTTATTTTTTAGTGTCACAATAGGCTTACATTAATACCGCAATGAGTTACTGTGAAAATCCCCTAGTTGCCACACTCTGGCACCTGTTCGGATACACTGAGGGAGACTTTAGCACAGCCAATACCCCTAACCAGCATGTTTTTTCCACTGTAGGGGGAATCTGCAGCACCCGGAGGAAACCCACGCAGACACAGGGAGAACATGCAGACTCCGCACAGACAGTGGCCCAAAGCCGGGAATTGAACCCAGGTCCCCGATGCTGTGAGGCAGCAGTGCTAACCACTGTCCGTCCAAGAGGATGTCATTCAGAAATATCCTGAATTTTTCAAAGGCGAACTGGACACGCTATACGGCACTACAGTTATTTGTTGATCTTCAGGGTATTCCTCATTTTTTCCAAGCCAGACAGTGCCCTATGCCATGAAATGAAAAGTGGAGGATTTGTAGTGACTACAGAGGCTTGGAATCTTTAAGGCCAGTCAGTTCTCAGGCTGGGCAGCCTCAGTTCTTCCTCTTCTTAAAAGTGATGGTACTGTACACATATGCGGGGATTACAAACTTACCATTAATCAGGCCTCCAAGCTGGATACTTACCCACTGTTGTGGGTGAGATCTGTTTTTAACCCCTGCAGGAGGCAAGATGTTCTCAAAATTTGACATAAGCCACACCTACCAGCAGCTCTTGTTACAGGAGGACTCAAAACAAAAAGTGACAGTCAACGCTCAAAGGTTTGTTCAAATACAACTTCCTGATTTATGGAGTGTCCTCCAGTCTGGCAAATTCTCAAAGAACAATGGACAATCTGTTTCAGGGGATTCCTCATGCAGCAGTTTACTTGGGTGACATCTTAATCACAGGGAAAACTGAGCAGCACTACTTCAGCAACCTGGATCAAGTGGTCAGGAGATTTTCAGATCGCAAGCAAGTACATCTTCCAGGCACAGAGTATGGAGTGTTTGAGTCCCAAAATGACAGGGCTGACGAAGAAATTCTAAATCACAGATCATGCTAAATTACGATGGGAAGTTTCTGTCAGACATTTCAACAATGTTGGCGCCATTGTATCTGTTGCTGCACAAAGTGACCCACGAGAAGTGGAAACCAGCACAAAAGGAAGCTTTCAAGGATGTGAAAGTGCTGCTACAATCAGCTGATCTGCTGGTTCATGTGGTTCAAGGCAAGGAATTCATTCCATCCTGCGATGCCTTGCCCGACAGCCTCAGGGCAGTACACTCTCATCTGATCAAGGACAGGTAGTAAAACCTATTGGATTTGCCTCATGCAGAATGACATCAGCCGAGATTGTTATCCACAGCTAGACAAGGAAGGTCTACCATCATTTTTGCTGTGAAACAGTTTCATCAGTACCTCAATGGCCATTCATTCACTATATGTACAGACCACAAGCCACTGACGAGCCTTTTTGGCAAACCCAGGTTCACTTCTCCCACTGGCCTCGGCCAGAATACAGCGCTTGGCTCTCGCATTGTATAACATTGTGTACAGGGAAGGACAATGCAAACGCAGACGCATTGAGTTGTCTCCCTTTACTGGACTTGCCCAAG
Organism: Mustelus asterias; assembly: GCF_964213995.1. NCBI lineage: Eukaryota > Metazoa > Chordata > Chondrichthyes > Carcharhiniformes > Triakidae > Mustelus > Mustelus asterias. Next base: position 112,966,424 of record NC_135804.1, read on the forward strand.
ACACTACCTCCGCCAGAGACAATTTTCTTGCTTGAGTTCCAAATTCTCCTGTGAATGCCAAACAGATTAAGCAGTGGATGGACCAGGACCTTGTTTTATCCCAGATGAGGGGGTTCCTTATGCTGAGTTAGCTGACTGTTGCAGGAACTGATGAACTGAGACCAGATGCAAAGTGGAAAGATGAGCTAAGTGTGCAGGATGGTTGCACTCTTTGGGGGTCTGGAGTCATTGTCCCACCCCCGGTCATTCATAAACCTTGGATGAAGTTCATGAGGCTCACCCAGGTGCCTCCCGGATGAAAAGCTTAGCAAGATCATCCGCCTGGTGGCCGAATATAGATCAGCACTTTGGCGAACAAGGTGAAATCCTGTTTGGCATAGAACATAGAACAGTACAGCATAGAACAGGCCCTTCGGCCCACGATGTTGTGCCGAGCTTTATCTGAAACCAAGATCAAGCTATCCCACTCCCTATCATCCTGGTGTGCTCCATGTGCCTATCCAATAACCGCTTAAATGTTCCTAAAGTGTCTGACTCCACTATCACTGCAGGCAGTCCATTCCACACCTCAACCATTCTCTGCGTAAAGAACCTACCTCTGATATCCTTCCTATATCTCCCACCATGAACCCTATAGTTATGCCCCCTTGTAATAGCTCCATGTCAGATCAGCCAAAAGATGGCGCCACCTGCACCACTACATCCATGGCAGTGGCCTGACTGTCCCTGGTCTCGGCTTCATGTGGACTTTGCAGGGCCTTTTATTGGTCATATGTTTCCAGTCATTGTGGACGCACATTCTAAGTCGTTAAAAGTACACACCATGGGCAAAATCACAGCTCCCATTACTATAGAGAAGCTGCGTCAAGTTTTTGTAATTCATAGCTTACCGAATTCTCTTGTTTCTGATAATGGTACAACATTTACAAGTGATTTGTTCCAAAAGTTTATACAAACAAATGGAATATGCCACGTGCGGACTGCTCTTTTTCATCCAGCTTCAAATGGTTTACCAGAGCGAGTGCACAGGCACTGAAGAGAATGGTAGGCAGGGCCCTGGGAACTAAGATCTCAGTTCTTGTTCCAATATTGTATCACATGACACACAATAGGACTCAACCAACTGAATTACTGATTGGTAGGAAGTCAAAGTCTCACCTGAATCTTCTGCAACCATATGGCAAAGCAAGAGTGGGAAGGAGAAAAAAAACAGAAGTAGAGACATGGCTACCATGCAAGGGAGAGACATTTCAATCCAAAGTCTAAGGAATTTCAGCAATAACCAATGTTGGCTGCCTGGAGTCATTCTGAACCCAAGTGCTCCAGTATCTTTAGTGGCGAAACAAGCTAATGGAAGAACCATTCGCAAAAACCAGGATCACATTTGTTTGTGCCACATGCCTGGAACAATCAAGTGTTCAGACCACACTGCAGAAGAAAATGATGCTGTGAAACCTGGACAGGAAATGATCCTGACTCTGGTCCAAGGAAGGATGAGGAACATTCATTTACAAACACAACCTACTCCGGCACCCACAAGCCCTGTTCCATTGAAACAAACCTCATCAGTGCCGACTGAGTCACCTGTGGTACTGTGCAGATCACAACATAGTCGCAAAGTTCCTGAAAGACTGAAGTATAGTTGAGTGCTAAAAAATTTAAGGGGGATTGAAATTGGAGGGGTGGGGTATAATAGAGAGTGAACTAAGCATCTTCCTATTTTAACATGTATACCAATGTTTTTAATAAGCTTGAGCATGAGCGAGTGGGTAGTGCAGGCTTGCGTGGGTTATTATTGTAGCTACAAGGGACCTCTGAATTGCTGCTGCCAGGTTCTGCTTCCATGCTGTACTGTTTATTTTATATTTTTTGTAAGTGAAGATGATTAAGCATCAAAACACGTTTGTCACATTACCACAGTTACGAGCAAGAGTTAGAGAAACACTATATTTTGTAAAATGCATTTCTGGAACATTCATTAATGCTGTACTGTTGATAGCGATTGGTTCCAAGTAATAGATGTGCCCAACATGTAATTTAGCACAATGCAAAATTACCAGATGTGAGGTGGTAATATGATAAGGATGGCTTATGAAATAAGAGGACAAAACTCTAAGATGAGTAGTTTTGACTTCTTTTGTTTACTTGTGAAGGAGCAACAATCAATGTCCACTCTTGCCCCCCCACCCGATTGCCAAACCCCGATGTCTCCAACCCCGCCCCGCAGTCCCAACCCATCCCCCTGGATGGCCAGCCCCGATCATTCCCTTCCCTCCCTCTCCCAGCGATCCTCTGGCAGAGTGGCAGCATGACCCGACCCGACCCAACCCCACCACCTGGATTGCCCCCAATAAGGCCCCCCAAAAGGCCCTGTCCTGGCCCTGCTCCCTTGGCATTGCCCGATGCCTGGTGGGCAGTGCCAAGGTGCCCCTTCGGCATTGTCAGTTTGCCCCTTGGACAGTGCTGGGGACCAGGCTGGTGGGGACTAGGTGGCACTGCCAAGGGGGCACCCCCACTTACCACCGACCTCTTGGGAGGGGGGCCTCCATGGGCTCTGATCCCTCCAGCAGGATCGGCCGCCTGTTCCCTGTTAGTAGGGAGCAGGAGTAAACCCCGCTGGAGAGAACCACTCCTGGCAGGGGGAAATGCTAGCAGGCCTGGAGGCTTCAGTTCCAAACCCGCTAATAGGATGGAAATAAGGATTTAAATATTTAAATCAGCTCCGTGACGATGCCCGGTGTGGAGTTGATTACTCTAAAAAGCCTAGCCCCAGAGACACACGGAGGCCATGGCGCCCTGCAGGGAGCCCACAAAGCAGCCTCACTGATGTCTCCCAATGGGCTGGGAGAATTGCCCCCCCCGTACTATGATGCTTTTTTCCTGAATTCTAGTGCTCCATATTTATTGATTGCAGGGAAGTAAGATTACTTCCCACTTTTGATTAGTTAGTAGGTGTTCACTGATTAGGCAAAATAGTCAGGTGAAACACCTTCTACACTTCTCCAAAATGCTGAATGCCAAGCTTCAAACATAGCAATATAAGTCTTTATTTATAGTTAATAGTTTTTGTTTGTAGAGATCTAATAGGGACATCGTGTTCACATATATATAGCTGAGTTATAGTCATAATCATTCACTAGTTAATTACATTAGAATGGTATTTATAAAAAGATGACTCAAGGGCTGGTAAGGCAGAAGGAAAAAAAATGACTGAACATTGCTACAATAGCACGTCATTCTTTTGCAAATGTGTTCTCATTAAAATGTAACCAGAACAACAATTATGACCCCAGGTGTTGTACATAATGTCTAGCTTTGGAGTGTGAAGTGATTGCTTCATTATGTGCATGAGTTATTGATGTGTTAGCATGTGTGATTACTGTAATGTCATGTCAGAAGCAAGCAACAGTTCTCATTGAGGTAGTCAGATTCCTGAATAGTGTTATCAGGTTTACTTTTCATATCTATTTCAAGATCATTAGTTGTAAGCTTCTAAAAATTGTTCCCAACCTCTTGAGTGCATCACATTAATAGATAACCACTTTTTATATTACTCCTCATGCAATTATGTCTCATAACAATGTGGTATTACTCACTAATATTTGCTTCTGATTAAAGGTCCCTTGAGATCAAAGAGTTACAGTAGAACAATATTTGAACAGTAAAACAGTAGTTATGTCATCAATACATAAAATAGAATTAACAAAACATTGCAATGATGTACTACCCAGTATAGAAAGCAGTCAAACTAAAAAAGCCACAAAAGCAAAATAATGCCGATGTTGGAAATCAAAAAAGCCTTTTTGATGGAAGATCATGAAATATTAATGGCTTTGCTTCCCACAGATACTGCCAGACTTGTTGAGTACCTCCAGCATTTTCTGTTTTTAATTGTAAAAGCAGCCCCTGGGTTTTTATTCATGGCCTGAGTTAGGTGATTCCACCTGCAGTGTCAGCAGGGGAAAGTAGGTTACCTATTATCAAACAGTAACCATAACTGCATTTCTGTTCACAATACCAATTTACACTCAAGCAGGATTCCTGCTGATCTACTATCCAAAGAACTCCTGTTGGTCTTCTGGTGATTCAGAATTTGCCAACCAATGAAGCAGTTGGAGTAAAAACAGCCTTGTTCACATCCCAAAATACAAACACGACAAATTCACTGAATTTGTCTTCACGGTAACATCATGGGGAGGGAGGGCAGAGAGAAAGAGATGCTAAACATGGAAGAACAGCAAAGAGAGAGGAGGAGCGGAATGGAAAACCATCTTCAGGATGCTTCAAGGAGTCTTCATGCTTGCTGACTAGCTGGATTCATGGTTTTCCTTTGAACTGACTCAATCCCTACATTTCTTTCCTCCCTCACGTTCAATCACCTAGTCGTAACCCTCCATGCTGCCCCGAAGGGAAGATGGCTGGAGGCCCCACCCCTTTCTTTTGCCATTTCTCACATCCATTATATTTAAAGAGGGTTTGCTAGCTGTTGCATTTTAACTTGGTGTTAATTTTTATATATATAGGCTAGAAATAAAATTTTGGCTTGTGTCTATTATAGCCAAATTTGCTGACCAATCTAAGATAAACGGGAAAGCAAGCCCTGAGGATACAAGAAGTCAGCAAAGGGATATAGATAGGTTAAGTGAGTAGGCAACAAATTGACAAGCAGTAGAATCCACTTGAGTTTTTCACTTTGGTAGAAACAGGAGAAAAGTAAAATATCATTAAAAGAGAAAGATTAAAATGCTGCATAATAGAAGGATCTAGGTGCCCTTAGGTCTAAAACACAAAAATCAGAATGCAGTTACAGCAAATAATTAGATAGGCAGATGGAACGTTGACCTTTATTACAAGCAGGTGAAGTATAAAAGTAGGGAAATTTTGCAACTGCACAGGGTGCTGGTACGACCACACTTGTGAGTATTGTGCACAGTTTTGCTCTCCTTATTTAAAGAGGGGTGTGCTCGCATTGGAGACAGTTCAGAAAAGATGCACTAGGTTGATTCATGGGATGAAGAGGTTGTCTCATCAGGAAACATTAAACGTGAATTGGGCCTAAACTCATTAAACTCAATGAGAGCTGATATAACGGAAACAAAGGATCCTAATGGGACTTGACAGTGCAACTGCTGAGATTTTATTTGCCTTTGTGAGGAAACGTAGAACTAGTGGCCACAGTTCTAAGAATAAGGAGTTGCCCATTTAAGATGACGGGGAGGAATTTCTTCTCTCAGAGGGTTGTGAATCTTTGGAACTCTACTCCAGAGAACTGTGCAGATTGAGTCATTGAATATATTCAAGGCAGAGATAGACTGAATTTGAACCCTAATGAAGTCAAGGTTATAGGGAACAGGCTGGGAAGTGGAGTTGAGGTCATGGTCTGACTGAGTGGTGCAGCATGCCTGGAAGGCCAAATTATCTACTCCGCTGCCATTTGCGTTCTTATGGGAGCATCTGTGGAGAAAGAATGCTCATATCAACTTTTTATCATTCTGTCTGTGCTTCAGATTTCTGGCATCTGTAGTATTTTTGTTTTGTATGCTCTTCTGGGAATGGACGCACATTCACTGTCACCAATTGGAAAGACCCATTTGCTCCACAATTTAACTCAAGAAAAATGAACTAAATTAGGATGAGGAAAGATATTGTCTCGCCCAACTCACTGTGTTTCCTGAAGTTCAAAGAGCACACAACACAATTTCAGAAGAATTCTCACATTTTAACATGAGCAGGAAGAAAAACCAAGGTTGATTTCACAAAACACTAAACCAGAAATAGTAAAAATTCTCGTCTAATATCTGACATTGTGTTACACTGAAAATGGTACGAAAAAGATTAATTCCTGATATTTGGTTAAAATTTGGCAATTTTAAATCAAGACAAAATCAGTGAAGTGAGGCAGGTAGAGTCTGGCAGAATACAAACGTTCACCCTGTCACGGTGTGCGATTGAAGACTTTGGTTCTTACCAGTTTCTTCAGTTTCACTGTCCTGGGTAAACAGTGTGGACACCACAGGTTCCAAGTCTTCTTTGGCAGTTCCATTTGACAGGCAAGTTAAGTGGACCAGATCTATTTTAAAATCAATTTAAAGGGACACATTATTCAGATGTAGCAAAATAGCAGTGCTGAACACGCAATTCAAGTGCTACCAAAAGAAACTCTGCAAGGCAAAAAAGAAATCAGGTAATATTTTGTAATGCCGTCTTTTCTCATTTTACAGCTTAAATTTAAGGATTTTACTTATTTCGCATTTTAGAATAAAAGCCATGTTTTTGCAACATTGCCAACTTGCGTAGTTTAAAATTTTTTGAAATAAATGAAAAGTCTGGGCTCCACACCTATCCACAGCAGTACTTGAAATAGATCTTGACTATCCAAAGCAATGGAAGTTTGTACATCAAGGTTAGACATTTAATTTATGGTGGAAGCTCTTGGTATAGGCAACTTTATTAGAGGCTACGAGGGATTTATGCACATAGGATTTCCAGAAATGCAACCTCATAAAAAGCATTATTTACTGATGAAAATGAACATTGTAAATTTAGAAACATAAATGGTTGACATCTCAATCAAAAACAAGTTAAGTTTTGAATGAGGTTACCACAGTGATATTTTGAGCATCAACTGCAATTTAAGCCACGTGGTTGTTTTTGTTTTGCTTTAAAAAACTGATCACAGGTGGATGTGTGTCTTAATTCTTTGGCTATTAAGAGTAGTGTTTCTCTTTGCTTTGTGAATTTCAATTGTCAAGAGGTGTCAATAAGGATATTATTTTTAATGCAGCAAGATACTGCTTTCCTCAAAACATTTACAAGTTGCTCTGCAAAAACACTATCTTTTAGCATCCCGTTATACAGACTTCTTGCCAAATAAGTTTGGGTGTATTGTTAAACTATATACGCGAGGCTGTTACAATTTTCTTGTCCTGAAATAAAAACTGCACACCTTTTAAAGGCATACTCCCCGAAGAGTTCCCACTGCACTATGAAGTACTGACCAACATCGATTCAGAATGTCTAAGACTCCATCGTTGGGGTGCCAAATACACCATAATAAAAAGCTTGCTGTCACCAGGTGACAAAAAAGGCAGGTGGGAGTGGAGAGTTGGAAAGAGAATTTCTCAGGGCTCACGCTCAATTGCTATTTTGGTGATTCCTTCTGGAAAACACGTGTATACAGCACAAGAAATAGGCGCAGGAGGAGACTATTAGGCTCGTCAATCCTGCCTTACCATTCAATAAAATTATGGCTGATCATGGGCTTCAACTTCACCGACCCAACTGCTCCCCATACTGAATTTGCTTACCATAGCTCCATGCCCCAAAAAATAGTGACACACACTGCTTAGATCACTCACAGAAATGCTCAATTAAGTGGGGCACCGGAGAGTTACTGTCATCTGTGGAACTAAATCCTAACAGAACTCATTGTCTTTTGACAAGACAATGGGGAGTAAAGCAAGGGGGAAAATAACATTTAAAGCAACAAAACTAATGTTACACCTGTTAAGATACAAAGAGACAGATTTTTTTGCAGGCTAGTATGGTTCCCAAGTAGCAACATGCAGTAGCGCAAACAATTTTGGACTACTCGGCTCAGGTGGTGCTATCTAACTGGGTAACAAAGCAGAAATCAAAGTCACTCTGGCCACCTCTAAAGTACTCTGACAAGATACAGTAGCATAGTTACTCATTATAAATAGCATACATTTAACTGGAGCTGAATCAACTTATTTTTTCTCTTGCAAATGACTTACAACTGTGCAACTTCATCCATGCAGAGCTGAAGGACACCCAAACTAGGGGTTTATTCAGGACTGCACCAATGTTCATCTCTGACCACCCATCAGGAATTGTCATATGCCAATGTACAACTTGTCTACATGGGACATTATTCAACTTTTTATAAATGCTTGTACACTAATCAAACAATCTAGCAGTGATCATTTCAAAGTAGTAGATTTGTAATGCCTTAATAATGTTAATATTCTATATAATGATTTATGGACCTACTCCTTCAAATGTTTTCCACAGATTATGCTTTTTCCAAGAAAATGCCACCTTATAAAGGTACTGTATCAAAAGATAGATTGAAAATAATTGAGAACGATGTACCAGAATGAAGACCTGCCTGAGCCGAAATAGGGTTCATTCTTTAGATTCCATTCACTTAGCAGGTACCTTTACATATCAAAAGTGCCTTGAAGTGGAAGGAAGTTTTGTCAAGTCACAGTACAAAACATCCGCATAACCACCAATAGTGTACCACCAGGGGTTTGTTTCTTTCATGATGATGGTGGTGGTGTTTGGGGGGGGGGGGGGGGGGGGGGTGGAGGGAGGGGAGATGTCTGTGGTGATGAGAATCTAATTTTCTTTATTGCAAAATACCTAACGCCACATAAAAAACTTTGTACAATTGAATAATAAATCAAAAATAACCACTATATTTTATGGTACTTCATGGTGTCTTTACATTCTGCCCTCTGCTATAGTCTGCCACATCAGTTTCTATTACCCGACACGTTTTAGTTACTCAGGTATGACTGAATTAGTAACAGCAACTAAAGCCATTTGTCATGTAATGCTCTTCTAGCAGGAAGAGCAATGATTTCAGTTCATGATTCGATCATTTGAGTCACATTTTCAGGGCAAGTGAAAGACTTCAGTTCCAGTCAGCTGGCAACTCTGATTACATGTGTGTCATCTTCAGAACACATGATCAGGGGCTTGAAGAATAAATGAATTAATCTTCAACATTCATTGACTAGGGTAAATCACTCAGTTAAAAATCAATTTAAATATGAAAATAATGCAGAAAACAGGATTAGGTATCGATTTCAAAACAAAATAGTTGTTTGTTCAGATATTAAGTGTAGAATATCTCAACTTACAGGTGCCTTGTGGACAGGTATTTGAAGAGGGACAGAGCTCAATGATTCGTACAGAAGGTTGATCTTTTTCCACTGCAGGCACAGTCAAAATAGAAATCTGTAAAGTCAAGGCATATAGTTAGGGATCATTGATTGAGTGCTTACTCAATGTCTAAACAATCAACCTTATTCCTAATTTTGGACTTTCACATCATGGCTGTTTGTTGGGTCTTGTTGTACATAATTGAGCTGCTGTTTGCCTCCGTAAGACTCACTGCACGAACGCAAAACATTTCAGAATGATGAGACATAATATGATACATCACTGGAAGTTGTCTTTCGTGACAAAAATCATTCCATTATCCGGAGATCATCAATATTATGCTAAGGGGGTAAATTATTATTGCAAACCAAAACAGCAAGATGCTGGAATAAGTCCACAGAGCTGACCTTGAATCAGGATTGCATTTCTCCAAACAATTGGATATCTAGTTAACCGCAGTGGTTGTCATATTTCAGACTAAGGGGTGATTTATCATGAATATCTTCATTCCCATAGCTCATGTTTTTCATCTTTCTATCTACTCAATGCCACAAAAGAGAAGTTGCTGGGTCACATTTTGTTTTTTTTCCCCTCCACAGGAGTTTCTTTTTTAAAGAAAAAAATGAATGGCTGAGGCAACTTGCAGGCAGAGATGAACACATCAGGAGCCTAGTTATGAAGAGAAACTTGCTTGCATCATACAAAGAGTTATACCACAAATTGGAAAACCTGTCAAGGGACTGCCGGATCAAACCAAAATATGGACAAGTCTGCGTCCGGTCTGTGTGGTGTCATCGCCCAGGGCATCAGCATTCTGCAGCCTAACTTGCAAAGTCCAATGGCACAGTAGCTGGGGCCTCACAACAAGGATCATTCTTCAGAGCCTTTTCAGCTTTGGTGGAAGCTCAGTAGGGTTGCCAGCTAGATTCAGTGCTCCACCTTGGGTAGATTGGTAGATCATGCAGAAATGGGGTTTTCAAGCTTTCACATCTCGTAAATCTGGTCTCCCTCAGGCCTGTGGAACTGATGGTGACTGTGATTGATGGACTGATACAGTTGTAACTGTACTTGAGCGGATCTTGCATGGAGTTGTGCAAAAGTGTCAACAATCCTGTATGCATCTCCTGTATCTTAACAGCTATTCACTGATATTCTTGGATGTGTAGAAAGGTGGGAGATTGAATGACTGTTAGAATGATGAGGATGTGATGGTTTCTTATAAGGAGTCTAACAACACCAGGTTAAAGTCCAACAGGTTTATTTGGTAGCAAACGCCACTAGCTTTCGGAGCGCTGCTCTTTCGTCAGATGGAGTGGAAATCTGCAGATTTCCACTCCATCTGACGAAGGAGCAGCACTCCGAAAGCTAGTGGCGTTTGCTACCAAATAAACCTGTTGGACTCTAACCTGGTGTTGTTAGACTCCTTACTGTGTTTACCCCAGTCCAACGCCGGCATTTCCACATCATGGTTTCTTGTACCAGGCACAATTTATGTGACCCTAATCTGGTGTTTACACACTAGTTGCATATTGATGGAGTAAAGGTTCTTTCTATTCACAACAGTTCCTGGCTCATCTCCTGGTCCCTTGTTAAGTAAATGCACAAAGTCAATCATATTCTTGAAATGAGGGAGTCAGCATTTATGCAAATTTCAGAACACTCTCATTCCAGCCGTTGATATTGTGGTAATGATAATGTACCAGGCAAAGAGGGCACAGGTGATCAGCATGATGCAACTGTGTAGCGTAGATCGGGAGATGCAGGTAATGTCCCCTCTGGAAGTGTATAAGGAGCATAGATAAGAAAGTTAGAGTCAGTGGTAACTCTGACACTGGCAAATTCTGGTCATTGGTCCAGCTGCAGCAAGCCCTGCCGCACTGACCCGCATAGATCCACAACAGTCTGCCTGGTGGAGTACAGTCTTCCAATGCAGTTTCTCTCAGATGGTAAAAAATGCTATTCCTTGGGTTACAAATCCTTTGGACTGAGTAAGGTCTTCTATGAGTAACTTCCCTTAACTGTTGTGTCTAACAGGGCATTTGCTGCTCATCACTATATTTTCCATTTTTGCTGGTCCTTGTCCTGCAAATGTTCCTCTATCCAAAGTAGAGAGAAAAATGAATCCCGAACAAATAGTGAGTGTTTAATAGGAGTGATTAGAGCAAAGACAGAAACAACCACAATCAGTAAGGATAGGCAACAGCCCCTATTCCATGATCATCCTCAACACCGGTGCCCCACAGGCTGTGTTCTCAGCCTCCTACTATACCCCTTATACACCCATGACTGCGGCCAAATTCCCCTCCAATTCAATTTTCAAGTTTGCTGACGACACCACCGTAGTGGGTCGGATCTCAAATAATGACGAGACAGAGTACAGGGATAAGATAGAGAATCTGGTGAACTGGTGCGGCAACAATAATCTCTCCCTCACTGTCAACAAAACAAAGGAGATTGTCATCGACTTCAGGAAGCGTAAAGAAGAACATGCCCCTGTCTACATCAATGGGGTCTAGAGCTTCAAGTTTTTAGGTGTCCAGATCAGCAACAACCTGCTCTGGTCCCCCATGCCGACACTATAGTTAAGAAAGCCCACCAACGCCTCTAATTTCTCAGAAGACTCAGGAAATTTGGCATGTCAGTTACAATTCTCACCAACATTTACAGATGCACCATAGAAAGCATTCTTTCTGGTTGTATCACAGCTTGGTATGGCTCCTGCTCTGCCCAAGACCGCAAGGAACTACAAAAGGTCATGAATGTAGCCCAATCCATCATGCAAACCATCCTCTCATCCATTGACTCTGTCTACACTTCCCGCTGCCTTGACAAAGCGGCCAGCATAATTAAGGACCCCATGCACCCCGGACATTCTCTCTTCCACCTTCTTCCTTCGGGAAAAAGATACTAAAGTCGGAGGTCACGTACCAACTGACTCAAGAACAGCTTCTTCCCTGCTGCTGTCAGACTTTTGAATGGATTTACCTTGCATCAAGTTGATATTTTTCTACACCCTAGCTATGACTGTAACACTACATTCTGCACTCGTTTCCTTCTATGAATGGTATGTTTTGTCTGTATAGCGCGCAAGAAACATTACTTTTCACTGTATGTTAATACACGTGACAATAATAAATCAAATCAAAACCTGAGCTGAGAAATTCCTTGAAAATCCAAAGCACAATTGCACACACATCTTGGTCTGAGTGCTTGCAGCCGAGTGCCTTTTTAAATAGTGTTTTCAAGTCATATTATGTTATAAAGCCAGCCTTATCAGGTATTTTCTCAGCAGACTGGCCATTGAACGGACTTCAGATCCAACTTTATGACATCATAGGACCCTGATTTGAATTATTGAGGAACCCATCAGTTTCTGTAAGTGCATTTGCCAGAATCAGTTCCCGAGTTAAAATGGTGATTCTGGTGGGAATTGGGCAGGATTACAATGTCTGCTGTTTAAACAGCCTATTACATTGTCACTGAGTGTGTTGGATTAAATGTTACATATTTGATTGCCTTCAAAGGGATAGTGGATGCACATATGCAGTACAGGCAAAAAAAAAGTCAGGTGTAATCATACATCTTTGGGTCATGCTATCACATAATTCTATATTGGATAACATGGGCACACAATTGAATGAAAAATTGCAGACCTGTGTGGGTGATCAACATGGCTGCACCCAATAGAACATCTAAAACAGACTCTAAATTTGAGGTTTCAATTCAGTGATACAGCCAATGTTGCGACAAAAGGCGTTCATTTGCTAAATACGAGCAAACAACAATCTCAGCCGTGAAAGGAGGATGATGAGAAACCTTGCTTTAAAATAAACTTAAATGAGTTCATGTTATGTATCCCATGACAATTATACCCAGCTGGATGTTAAGCCTGTGCAAAAGATTTATTTTTCGTTATCTTGAGCAATTAATATTGCACTGCACATTTTCCACTGAGGGATTAATAGTCAAGCTCACAAGACAGATGAGGAAGGCCGTTCAATGAAATTGGGCTCACCCATTCAGAAAGATCATGGCATCCAAACGCTTAATTATTCTAGTTATGTTACTTCACTATCCTACCTGAAAATCCATTCCGCATGTTTTGTATGAAGAACTTCCTGAGTCTCAACATCAGGGCTGTTTGCCTTTCAACTCCTGGACAGTTTAACAATACTGGCAGCATTTAGAATCATAGAATCTCGACAGTGCAGAAGGAGGCCATTTGGCCCATCGAGTCTGCACTGACTTTCTGACCCAGTATCTTACCCAAGCCCTTTCACCCACCCTGTCTCAGTAACCTCACAGATTTAAACCTTTTGGATTCATCACCTAATAAAGTCTTTGTCAGCAGGTACATCTGACAAAACTGACATCTAGTTACAAATATGTCACCTCCAATTCTACATTTGTTATCCTTTTTGAGTTTTAGATATATATGTGCACACGTACGCAAGTGCAGAAAGAAAAAGTATAAGGAAACAAGAAATAGGACGAGACCATGTACCCCATTGAGCCTGCTCTGCCATTCAACATGATCATGGCTGATCTTGGGCTTCAACTCCATTTTCCCACTTGTTCCCCTTATCACACAATTCTCTGTGACACCAAACATCTGCCCATCCCAGCCTTAAATGTATTCAATGATGGAGCATCTTAACACTCTGGGATAGAGAACGCCAAAGATTCACAACCCTTTGAATGAGGTAATTTTTCTTCATCTCAGTCCTAAATGATTGGTCCCTTATCCTGAGGCAGTGTCCCCATGTTTTAGATTTCTGAAGCAGCAGAAAAAAATCTCTCACCGTCTAGCCTAACAAGCCCCCTCAGAATTTTGTAAGTTTCAAGATCACTTCTCATTCTTCTAAACTCTAGAAAATATAACCCAATTTATTTAACCATCCCAGGGACCAATCAAGTGAACCAAAGTATGTTGTAAAGCGCTTTGACCTTATGTAAATTATGTTCCTTTTAAACAGTTAACAGTATTACAAATATCTTTTTTTCATTGTCCAGTTAGAATCATAGAATCCCTGCAGTACAGAAGGAAGCCATTCGGTCCATCAAGTCTGCATTGACTTTTAACCAGGCTTACCCCGTAAAGCCACGTATTTTCCACGCTAATTCCCCTACCCTATATATCTTGGGGCACCAAAGAGCAATCTAAAATGGCCAATCAACCGAACCTGTACATTTTTGGAGTGTGGGAGGAAACCGGAGCACCCAGAGGAAACCCATGCAGACACGGGGAGAACATGCAAACTCGATACAGATGGTCATCCAAGGCTGGAATTGAACCTGGGTCCCTGGCACTGAGGCAGCAATGTTAACCACTTTGCCACCGTGAGGCCAGTTCAGAGAAACTTTATGTAATAACATTTTTAATTTTAGTGACCGGGTTTTTATTTTAATTATACTTGAATTGAAGAATCAGTAAGAACTGTCACTACCTGCTCAGAATTGGACTTCAGGACAGAAGAATCTGTGATGAGCACCCCTCTTGAAATGTACCTTACAAAAGAGAAAAATAGAAGAATTATGAACATACATACGAAAATGCAAATTAAGAGCAGGAGTAGGCTACTCAGCCCCTCATTCAATAAGATCATAGCTGATCGGATTGTAACTTTAACTGCACATTCCTGCCTACCCAAATAACCTTTTATCCTCTTTGTTGATCAAGAATGTAACTAACTCTGCCTTAAAAATATTCTAAGACTCTGCTTCCACTGCCTTTTGAGAAAGAATGATGTGGAGATACCGGCGTTGGACTGGGGTAAACACAGTAAGAGTTTTAACAACACCAGGTTAAAGTCCAACAGGTTTATTTGGTAGCAAAAGCCATTAGCTTTCGGAGCCCTGCTCCTTCGTCAGATGGAGTGGAAATCTGCTCACAAACAAGGCACACAAAGACACAAAATCAAGTTACAGAATACTGATTAGAATGCGAATCTTTACAGCTAATCAAGTCTTAAAGATACAGACAATGCGAGTGGAGGGAGCATTAGGCACAGGTTAAAGAAATGTGTATTGTCGCCAGACAGGACAGCCAGTGAGATTCTGCAAGTCCAGGAGGCAAGCTGTGGGGGTTACCGATAGTGTGACATGAACCCAAGATCTCAGTTGAGGCCGTCCTCATGTGTGCAGAACTTGGCTATCAGTTTCTGCTCAGCGACTCTGCGCTGTCGTGTGTCGTGAAGGCCGCCTTGGAGAACGCTTACGCGAAGATCAGAGGCCAAATGCCCGTGACCGCCTTCAATACACATTTCTTTAACCTGTGCCTAATGCTCCCTCCACTCACGTTGTCTGTATCTTTAAGACTTGATTAGCTGTAAAGATTCGCATTCTAATCAGTATTCTGTGACTTGATTTTGTGTCTGTGTGCCTTGCTTGTGAGCAGATATCCACTCCATCTGACGAAGGAGCAGGGCTCCGAAAGCTAATGGCATTTGCTACCAAATAAACCTGTTGGACTTTAACCTGGTGTTGTTAAAACTCTTTTTGAGAAAGAATGCCAGAGACTCACGACTTGTCCTGGAGAAAGAAAATTCCCCTCATCTCTGTCTTGAACATGCAACCCTTTATTTTTTTAAAAGTGACCCCAAGTTCCAGATTCTCCAACAAGAGGAAACATCCTCTCCACATCCATTGGTCAATACCCCTCAGGATCTTAAAGGTTTTGATCAAGTTGCCTCTTACTCTTCTAAACTCTAGTAGAATCAAATTACGCAACAATGGTGTGGAACATTGAACCAAGAGTACATAAATTGCAGCAGTAAAATCTCAAAAGTATGTCATTGTTTAAAGAATCACCATAATGTAAGGGGTCACCACTTTTTTTTAAAAATCTGTTAAAAGTTTGAGCATTGCCCCTATATAAAAATAAAATTTCACATTCAACAACCCTCATAACATAGTTGTCTGAAAGAACGTTGTGCTACAGTTCTACATTTACCTGTACTTTAGATTTTTAGTGTGTTTCTCAGGTAGATAGTTATGATTCACAATGAAGTGTTCACAACTGATGCGATGGCCGTTACTGTCAATTACAGCTTTACACCTGCAAAATAACATGGGATGCAGCAAACAAAGCTAAGTTAGTCAATACTACATAGACAAGGAATACAAAAACAAGAAATAGAATACAAAATAATATAGAGTCAGAGGTTTACAGCATGGAAACAGGCCCTTCGGTCCAACTTGTCCATGCTGCCCAGTTTTTACCACTAAGTTAGTCCCAATTGCCTACATTTGGCCCATATCCCTCTATACCCATCTTACCCACGTAGCTGTCTAAATGCTTTTTATAAGACAAAATTGTACCCGCCACTACTACTGCCTCTGGCAGCTCGTTCCATACACTCACCACCCTGTGTGTGCAAAAATTGCCCCTCTGGACCTTTTGTATTTCTCCCCTCTCACCTTAAACCTATGCCTTCTAGTTTTAGACTCCTCTACCTTTGGGAAAAGATATTGACTTTCACGCTGATCTATGCCCCTCATTATTTTATAGACCGCTACAAGATCACCCCTAAACCTCCTACGCTTCAGAGAAAAAGTCCCAGTCTATCCAGCCTCTCCATATAACTCAAAACATCAAGTCCCAGTAGCATCCTAGTAAATCTTTTCTGCACTCTTTCTCGTTTAATAATATCCTTTCGATAATAGGGTGACCAGAACTATACACAGTATTCCAAGTGTGGCCTTACCAATGTCTTGTACAATTTCAACAAGACATCCCAACTCCTGTATTCAAATGTTCTGATTAATGAAACCAAGCATGACGAGTGCCTTCTTCACTGCCCTGTCCACCTGTGACTCCACTTTCAAGGAGCTATGAACCTCTACCCCTAAATCTCTTTGTTCTATAACTCTCCCCAACACCCTACCATTAACTGAGTAAGTCCTGCCTTAGTTCGATCTACCGAAGTGCTTCACCTCGCATTTATCTAAATTAAAATCCATCTGCCATTCATCAGTCCACTGGCCCAATTGATCAAGATCCTGTTGCAATCCTAGATAACCTTCCTCACTGTCCAATCTTGGTGTAATCTGCAAACTTACTAACCATGCCTCCTAAATTCTCATCTAAATCATTAATATAAATGACAAATAAGCATCATCAATTTCCTGTGAAAGTAAATGAATATTAAACAGTGGAACAGAATTTTTACCTACATTAAACGTTGAACCTAAAATTCGAGTGAACCTCAAATTTTAATGAAAAATTGATGGTTTGGCTAACCTCAAAATTGAGAAGATGTACATCTAATGAAAATAGTTCAAATGGGTTGAGACAAATTTGTACTCTCAAACAATTGAAAGTTGCCTTATAATACAAGAAACTATAATGCTGGGATACTGGATGAGATAAAAAAAAAAGGTACCAAGAAGGCTGCGAGAACTTAAAAGTAGCTAACTCACGAAGTTTAGATGGAATGCATCCTAAGTTGCTGAGGGAAGCAAGGATAGAAATTTGCAGAGGTGCTGGCTACAATAATCCAATGCTCCTTAAGCACAGTAATGGTGCCACAGAACTGAAGGATTACAAATATTACATATTTCTTTAAACAAAAATGGGCCAAAGGATGAACTTGGCAATTAGAGACCAGTCAGTTTAACATTGGTGGTGGGAAAGATTCTACAAACAGTAATCCTGGAGAAAGTTAACAGTCACTTGGACAAGCAGACTGAAAGGAAAACCATCGCGAATTTGTTGCGGGCAAATTATGAATTTGTCCAAATTCAATTGGAGGACCCACTGCAATTTTTGATGTATATGAATAACTTGGACTGGAGGGTACAGGGCACAATTTTACATGCTGCAGATGACACCAAACCTTGAAGTGTTGTACTGAGAAACATGGAGAAAGATAGCAAATAGGCTTCAAGAGGATACCGACTGAAGAAATTCAACAAAAATGTGAGTTGATGCATTTTGTCCGGAGAATGCAGAGATAATACATGCTAATTGGTATAGTTTTAAACAGAGGGGGGTGCGGAGTTGAGGTGGAGGACCTGGGGGGGAGGTTTGTGCACAAGTCTTTGATGGCGGCAGGAGATGTTAACAAAGCAGTTCATGTTTCATGAAGTATGCAGGATCCTGGGTATAAAAACGGAGACAGAGTACAACTGCATGGAAATTGTGCCAAAGCTATATAAACACCAGTTCAGTCTCAACTACAGTAAGAAGTCTCACAACACCAGGTTAAAGTCCAACAGGTTTATTTGGTAGCACTGCTCTTTCATCAGGTGAGTCACTCTCCTGATGAAGGAGCAGCGCTCTGAAAGCTTGAGCTACCAAATAAACCTGTGAGACTTCTTACCGTGCCTACCCCAGTCCAACGCTGGCATCTCCACATCACAGTCTCAGCTAGCTAGAGTTTTGTGTGCAATTCTAGGTACACACTTTCTGAAGGACATGAAGGTTTTGGAGATGGCACAGAACAGGTGTACAAGAATTCTTTTCAGGTATGCAGGATTGCAGCGACATGGACAGAGTGGAGAAGCTAGTGATGTTCACATCCAAGCAAGGTAGGCTAAGAGGAGATTTGATAGAGGTGTTTAAAGTCATGAAGGATGGAGATATAGTAAGAGGAGGGATTGTTTCTAATGGCAAAAGGAATGATAACCAGAATGCACAGATTTAAGGTTATTGGCAAAAGAAACAGTGGCAACGTGAGAAAGAACTATTTTTATGCAATGAGTGGTTAGGATTGGAATGCAATGCCTTATAGGGTGGCAAATACAGATTCAATGGGGGGGAATTTGATAAATACTTATAACAAATGCTAGCAGGGAAATGGGGAAGGGGAATGGGGCTGACTGGATTCGTGTTTCAAAGAGCCAGCACAGACTTGATGGACCAAATGGTTGCTTTCCATACTGTCCTATTCTACAATTCTATATCCTCACAAACTCAGCGAAGGCTATTGAATTGAATCATTCTGGCCTGATAACAGTGCAAATATGCAATTAAACCATATATTTACAGAAAATGTTGGAAATATTCTGGTCTGGCATCAGCTGTGGAGAAAGAGAGAGTTAATTAACTCAAAGTGCAAGCCAATTCTTCTCAGGCTCTCCTGGTGCCACCCTCAGTGCCTCCAAGTGTTGTTCAACATGGAGGAGTACTGATTCATGAGCCGAAGGAGGACGGTATGTGGTAACCTGCCAGAGGTTTCCTTGCCCATGTTTAACCTGAAGCCATGAGACTTCATGGGGTCCGGAGTCAATGTTAAGGATTCCCAAGGCAACTCCCTCCCGACTGCATACCACTGTGCCGCCACCTCTGTTGGGTCTGTCCTGCCGGTGGGACAGGACATATCCAGGGATGGGAATGCTGGTGTTTGGGGCGTTATCTGTCAGGTATGATTCTGTGAGGATGACTATGTCAGGCTGTTGCTTGACTAGTCTGTGAGACAGCTCTCCCAATTTTGGCACTAGCCCCAGATATTAGTAAGGAGGACTTTGCAGGGTCAACAGGGCTGTTTGTTTTGCCGTTGTCTTTTCTGGTGCCTCGGTCGATGCCAGGTGATCCATCCGGTTTAATTTCTTTGTTGAGACTTTGTACCGATTGATACAACTGGGTGGCTTCCTAGGCTATTTCACAGGGCAGTTGAGAGTCAACAACATTGTTTCGGCTCTGGAGTCACATGTAGGCCAAACCAGGGAGGGGTGACAGATTTTCTTCCCTAAAGGACATTAGTGAGTCAGATGGGTTTTTTCAACAATTGACAATGGTTTCCTGGTCATCAATACTACTGGTTCATTAGCTGAGGGTGGGCAGTACATGATTAGCAGCAAATTTTCTTTTCTATGGTTGACTTGATGCCATGAGGTCTCATAGGCTTTAGATTCAACTTTGAGGACTTCCAGTTCCCTCCTGATTATATAATACTGTCACCACCTTTGGTGGATCTACCCTGTCAGCAGGACAAAACATACCTCGGAATGGCAATGAAGGAGTCTGTGACATTGGTTCTAAGGTATGACAGGGTGAGCATGACTATATTAGGCTGTTGCTTGACTTGTCTGTGGGACAGCTCACCACAAGTCCCCAAATATTAACATGGAGGATTTTGCAGAACCAACTGGGCAAGATGTGTCTTTGGGAGTTCACCTGGTTTGATTTTTAATTGACTTTTCTGTAGCAGATTGATTTTAGAGGGCACTTAAGAGTCTGTGGGCCTGGAGTTACGTGTAGGCCAGATCAGGTAAGAATGGCAGGTTTCCTTCCCTGAAGGACATTATTGAATCGGATGGGTTTTTACAACAACCTGGTGGTTTCATGATCATTATTATTGGGACTCGCATTTTATTCCAGATTCATTAATTAATTGAATTTGAAATGCCGTCTTCAAACATTTGAACTGACGTCTCCAAAGCATTAGGGTGGACCTCTGGTCTACGCAGCCAGTACCATTGCCACTATGCTATCATTCCTTAGACTCTCCAATTCTCAGCAGATGCAATGTCCGCTTATCGGAGTGACCAATGATGCTGAATCCAAAGATAAATTCAGTATGGTAACCAAAAAGCACAACTGTCTTACAAAAGTCATGGTTTGTTTGCTCAACAGAAGTTGAAATGTTGATTGAATCAAATGTTGGTTGAAAGAAAAGGAGAAAAATGCATGATTTTGAAGTTGGAATTATTCTTCAATTGGTTGGCCTTAGCATGCCTTAATAAAAGGTTCTGGTTTCTTCTTACCAAGCAACTCGTACAAGCAATGAGGAATAATATGTCACACTTCATTGCAAGGGATTGCAGCACCTTAAAGAGTTGCCATAAAGGTTTATTAAGATTGATTCCTGGGAAGAGAGGGTTGTCCCACCAGGACAGCTTTAGAAGAATAGGCTTGCACTTTGAGTTAATGGTTAATCAGAATATAAAAGATTCTGTGAGGGCTTGACAGGGTGGATGCTGAGGTTGCTCCCCCCGGCTGGAGAGTCTAGAATTAAGGGGCATAGTCTCAAGTCAAAGGGTCGGTCATTTGGTACTGAGAAAAGAAATGTCTTAATTCAGAGGATTGGAAATCTTTGAAATTCTCCACCCCAGAGAATAGATGCTCAGCAGTTGAGTATATTCAAAGATCAATAGATTTTTGGTCATGAAATGTAACTTGGGGATATGGAAATCAGGCACTAAAGTAGAGTTAATGTCAAGGATCAGATATGATCGTATTGAATGGTGGGGGAGACTCTAAAGCTACAGGTATTCATCTGGCCCTATCTTAATGCTCTTACATAATTTACAGCAGAGAAGGGAAGCGATGAACAGAGAAAAAGAATGTTTGATCTATTTCATGAGATTATTTTAACATTTAACTTTGGGAATTAACAATTTAAATTATTTCATTTGGCAAATTGCACAATCTTCTATCCAAGGTTGATATTTAGTCTTTTCAACTTTTCATTTTTATTTTAGCTAAGATGGCTCCTTCACAATACTCTATGGCCCCTCTTTTTATTCTCATTTTCTAATTTTTAGTCCATTCCTCTGTTTGGGTTACAGGAACTTTTGGTAATGAAGATTACTGTTCAGGAAATTTTTGCACAATTGTGTAAAACGGCAATAGATCTACCTGTCAATTTTGAACAGAATCCAGTCCTTCACACGATAGATTTCAGATTCAAAGACTTGACAAAGATCTTGAAGTCACTTCAGAAGCTTGGCTACTTGCTTCTCCTCCAAAAATTGCCCAAACCCAATATTTCTTTCTCTCGCCTTCTTTACACATTGTATGTTCAAATGTTCCTGACCCAGTTTATTTTGTCAAGGGACTAACAGATTAGATTTAAGTGCGCCCTGATGAAAATTAGAACAATGGCACAATTGTGAACAATGAAAGCCACTTCCCCCCTTTTCAAGTGTTCTCATTTTTTCCTGTGCAGTTTGTGGGTCTCAATGCAGCAAGGACTAACCATTTGCAGGAAGGGAAGCGGAGATAATTTATCATTGTAAATACAGACACCTAGCATTAAATTTGCAATTGGCAAGATTGTAATTACTCCTAGGTTAATCATAGCAGAGTTCAATTTCCTCTTCCCCTCTATTGCATCAAAAATGTACCTCAGTGCCACAATTAGCAGACATTACCTATTGTACTATAATAATTAATTTTCAACATTATTCTTGTATTTGACTATAGCTGTCACTTATGGTACATCCTTAATTATCCCTGGCAATTCCTAGCGAGATAAAAGGAGACTAGTGGAAGTTGAAGCTGCAGTAATCTGCTTTTTTCCCCTAGCACACCTCTGATGTCTTGCTCCTGTTGACTGGTTGGTGCCAAAACCGTTGACCCACCAATTCATTTGCTAGCCCAAAATTCCGGTGCAAACCAATAAGCCAGCCACAGTTGTTTCTTGAAACTAAACCTTTGCTCCCTAACGATAGAGATGCAGACAGATATGTTTAACTGAAGCATCCCAGCTTCGGAGGCATTGACATCAGTGGGATTGCCCGAATGGCAAATTAACTGCAAGAAGGTGGAGGTAATAAGCCAGTGAAGCAGTCAATACTTACAGGGATCTTTCAATGCTTGTTAGTGAAAACTGATTTCCTAAGTCACAAGATCTTCCATATTGGGCACCAGACATGAAGGCATATTTGTCAATAACAATGGATAAAAGTGGTAGAGCAGATCAAGGCCAGCTATCTTCTACCCAGGACCTAGTGACAGTGCAGGAAGAAATCTGACAACCTCACCAGGACTGCCAAGATAAGGCTCTTCTTCACACCTTACTCTCTGCATCATTAGGCACAAGATTCGAAGATGCCTCACACATTTTCAAGACATTTTAATGGGACACAAACCAAATTACTTTCACTCTTTTCACAGGAGAAACTGCCATAATAGAATGGAGAATGAATATAGTCCACCAATATAAGAATTGACATAATTATCAGAAAGCTGACATAGAAGATTAAATATGGCAAGGTTTGAGACAGCAGAGCAGGATATTTGACCTTCCTTCTCATCGAATATTCAACAGTCTCACTTGGAGACCCAGCATGACAACATTGTTCTGCATTACATTGCCTTTCATCTGCTACTGCTCATTCATGCCAATCAGTTAATTTTTTACTACCTCCCTTTTTTTTGCCCCTCCAGGAATCAGCACAGAAGTCAGTGCCCCATGTATCAGAGAAAAGAAGTTAGAGGGGCCTGTAGCTGGTGATTCAACTTTCCACCATCTCCAAGGCACAAGTCAGGGGTGTGACGGAATATTCTCCACTTGCCTGGATCAGCGCAATTCAAATAATGTTCAAGAAACTTGACATCATGCAAGAGAAAGTAAATCGCTCAAATGTCACTTCATCCACCACTGACACATCGTGTGTACCATCTATAAGATGCATTGCAGCAATTCACTAAGGAATTAAACACAGCACTTTCCAAACCTGCAACGTGTAGGTCCAGAAGTTCAAGAACAGTGGGAGAGTGGGAACATCACCTTTTAGTGAGGCAACATCCTGAAAGGAAAATATCTTGCCATGAAGTCAAAATCCTGGAAATATCTCCCCAACAGCACAGTGTTTGCAGCAGATGGACTGAATGGTTGAACAGGTGTTAATGGTCAGTTAGGGATGGGCAACAAATGCTGGCCTTGTTAGCATGTCCACATCCCAGAAATGAATTTTAAAAATGTCAGAATCAAAGAAGCACATAAATCTGGTGGTTACAGAACTAAAAATTGTTACAGGAATGGACATGGAGGAATTTAAACACAAGAAAGAGAATTTTAAATTTGGGGTGTTGTTGGACCAGGAGCCATTGTAGGTGATTGGACATTGGAGGTAATGGATGAATGGTACTTGGGAGAGTTAGGATGCAAGCAGCAGAGTTTTGAATGAGGCAAAGTTTACAGAGGGTGGAAGGTGGCAGGTCAACCAAGAGCACATTGGAATTGGCAAGCCTAAAGGTATCAAAGCATGGATGAAGATGGGGGGGTGGGCTGTCTTGGTGAAGGGCAGAACAAGTGCAGATGGAAACCGTGACCCAGGAAAACAGTATCCAACTATAACACGCCAAGTGAAAATAAAACAGAAAATGCTGCAAATACTCAGCTGGTCAGGTAGCATCTGTGGAGCGAAATAATTAACGTTTCAGATCGATCATGACCCTACATCAGAACTCATCATCAATCCAAAATGTTTTGTTTCCCTCCACAACTACTGCCTGACCAGCAGAGTATTTCTAGTATTATGTTTTTATTTCAGCTTTCCAGCAATCCAACATTTTGCTTTTGTATTTGTGACAAAATATTAAACATTTTATATAAAGCGCACTTATGTAAATATCACACTTCCCTCTCAGAGCCTTTCCCTAACAATTTGTTCACAGATGTAGAAATAGATATGTGCTGTAAAATACACGTTTAAAAATTTGGGTGACAAAACTTCAAGGTATTGTGAACTAGGAGGATGATAGTGATAGACTTTAAGAAGCCATTTGGTGGAATTAGCAGACATGTGGCAATTGCAAATTGAATGTAAAGAAGTGGGAAGTGTTACGTTTTGGCAGGAAGAACACAGTGGCAAAATAAAGGGTACAATCCTAAACAGGACGCAAGGACAGAAAAACTTGAGTGGATGTGTACATACATTTTTGAAGGTGGCAGGGCAGGTTGAGAACATGGTAAACAAGGCATATAGGATTCTGGGCTTTATGAGGAGACACAGAGTACAAAAACTAGGAAGTTATGATCACCTTTTATAACATATTGATTCAACCATAAATGGTCACTTTAGGGAGAATGTGATAGCCTTATAGAGGGTGCAGAAAAATTGACAAAAGTATTTTTTATATCATTTCATGGGATTTGATTGTCGCTGACAAGGCCAGCATTTGCTGCTCACTCCAAAACGCCTTTGAGAAGTTGGTGGGTAGTCAAAAATTATTCCAGGGATGACAGCGTTTGCTTATGTGGATAGATTGGAGAAGCTGGAGATGTTCTCCTTGATGTGGAGATGCCGGCGTTGGACTGGGGTAAACACAGTAAGAAGTTTAACAACACCAGGTTAAAGTCCAACAGGTTTATTTGGTAGCAAAAGCCACACAAGCTTTCGAGGCTCTGAGCCCCTTCTTCAGGTGAGTGGGAATTCTGTTCACAAACAGAACTTATAAGACACAGACTCAATTTACATGAATAATGGTTGGAATGCGAATACTTACAACTAATCCAGTCTTTAAGAAACAAAACAATGGGAGTGGAGAGAGCATCAAGACAGGCTAAAAAGATGTGTATTGTCTCCAGACAAGACAGCCAGTGAAACTCTGCAGGTCCACGCAACTGTGGGAGTTACAAATAGTGTGACATAAATTCTGATTCTAGGATCGCATGATAAAGACTCAGGAGGAAAAAAGCAGAAATATTTATGTGAAATAGTGTGACATAAACCCAATATCCCGGTTGAGGCCGTCCTTGTGTGTGCGGAACCTGGCTATCAGTTTCTGCTCCGCGACTCTGCGCTGTCGTGTGTCGCGAAGGCCGCCTTGGAGAACGCTTACCCGAATATCAGAGGCCGAATGCCCGTGACCGCTGAAGTGCTCCCCAACAGGAAGAGAACAGTCTTGCCTGGTGATTGTCGAGCGGTGTTCATTCATCCGTTGTCGCAGCGTCTGCATAGTTTCCCCAATGTACCTCTGATTCGGCCTCTGATATTCGGGTAAGCGTTCTCCAAGGCGGCCTTCGCGACACACGACAGCGCAGAGTCGCGGAGCAGAAACTGATAGCCAGGTTCCGCACACACAAGGACGGCCTCAACCGGGATATTGGGTTTATGTCACACTATTTCACATAAATATTTCTGCTTTTTTCCTCCTGAGTCTTTATCATGCGATCCTAGAATCAGAATTTATGTCACACTATTTGTAACTCCCACAGTTGCGTGGACCTGCAGAGTTTCACTGGCTGTCTTGTCTGGAGACAATACACATCTTTTTAGCCTGTCTTGATGCTCTCTCCACTCCCATTGTTTTGTTTCTTAAAGACTGGATTAGTTGTAAGTATTCGCATTCCAACCATTATTCATGTAAATTGAGTCTGTGTCTTATAAGTTCTGTTTGTGAACAGAATTCCCACTCACCTGAAGAAGGGGCTCAGAGCCTCGAAAGCTTGTGTGGCTTTTGCTACCAAATAAACCTGTTGGACTTTAACCTGGTGTTGTTAAACTTCTTACGATGTTCTCCTTAACAGAGAGTTGAAAGAAGGTTTGATTGAAGTATGCAAAATCATGAGGGGCTAGACAGAGCAGATACGGAGGAAATCTTCTCATTGGCAGAAGGGCCATGAGCACATGGTTTAAGGTGATTGACAAATTAACCAAAGGCAATACAAAGGATTTTTAAAAAAATGCAGCAAAGAGGATTAGGATCTGCAATACCTGGAAATGGTGTGGAGGCTATCTGGATCAGAGATCTCAAAGGGGAATTGGATAAACACTTTAAGGGAAAACATGTATGGGGAAAGATTGGGTTTGGGATTATGCGAGTTGGTCTTGCAGAGGGCCAGACTAATGTGAAAAGCCAAATGGGCTCCTTCTGTCTTGGAATCATTCTATTGTATCACTAGCCATCACAGGAGAACTGCTACCAGTATATTAAGTGGGTGTACAGTTTGCTCCTCCACGACCCATTCACCTTACTAGTCATCATAATTTTTAATCACACGTTACGGACTTGTTCAAAGTAAAACAGCAGCAAATAAGAACAAAAGGAATAAGGAAAGGGATAAATCAGATGCAAGTTAGGCGAGTAGAAAATTGCCATTGACAAACTACTAATGACTTATGCAAGTACTCAAACCTGAATGATCAATCATGAAAACCTATCAATAATACAATTCAAATAAGGTGAACCAACCAAATTTTAAATGCTTATTTCTTCTGCTACATTCCTCAGTAACTGAAGATTCTAACGTTCAAAACAGGGCTGTAATTGGCACAAAGTTTCAGACTGGCTTCTCATCTCTCCCAAGTGACATGGTGAGATGTGTCTGCATCATGATGCATAAAGCATCACAACTTTGAGATACAAGCTATATAGGCCAATTGGTCATTCTTGTCTATGTCTGAAAGCACCAGCTCCAATATGTATTACACGGAATAGTAGCGCATTTGCATCACAATTGTGATTGAAAGTTGCCATAGTCCCAGAGGACCATAGGTGTTTCTCCCCTTTGACAGGGAGAGCGAGAACTGACTCGTGGTGATTTAACCTGAGGGTCACCACACCTCAGGCAAAGGACAGGGTTGAGAAGAGAAGGCCTTCGTGGATAACCTCAGTGGTACGGGAATTGAACCCACTCGGTTGGCATCACACTATCGCATCATGAACCAGCTGCCCAGCCAACTGAGCTAACTAATCATTGTGATTAAGAGCATAACCTCCAATCCATCTTTTCCTTTCCTATTTTTGTAACAATTACCTGGCGGTAAAGGTACTTTAAATGCTTAAACTTTATTTTTACTGTTTAGATCAGAATGCTTGACACATTCCAATGCATTCCACTGTTTAAGTCACCAGAGTAGTCCAATTTTGATTTAATATTAAAGTTTTAATGCTTATTTATTAGTGTCACAAGTAGGTTTACATTAACACTGCAATGAAGTTACTGTGAAATTCCCCTAGTTGCCACACTCTGGAGCCTGTTCGGGTACACGGAGGAAGAATTTAGCATGACCAATGCACCTAACCAGCACATCTTTCAGACTGTGGGAGAAAACCAGGGCGCCCAGAATAAACCCATGCAGGCACGGGGAGAACGTGCAGACTCCACACAGACAGCGACCCAAGGCCAGAATTGAACCCGGGTCCCTGACGCTGTGAGGCAGCAGTGCGAATCACTGTGCCACCGTGCCGCCCCAATATTCCTTAACATTCCTCAAGTTAGCAGCTTATGGGCCAGTAATACTGAAATACTTCTGAATCAAGTGAAACTACGAGAACAAATGGAACAATTCATTTGATGTTACCACCCTGCACAGTCTACTTCAATCATTCCCTTATGAAGTTCCTGAGGGCAGTTATTATTTATCTCAAATGGGATACACAGCAGCATTACGCTGCTGAATTTTACCACTGTAGATAAAAGGGTTTAGTTAATGGGAAGGGGCGACCTAGATTGCTGCAATGAACTTTCTAAAAATTCATTAAAGTCTTTTCCTTTTTGGAATGACATGCATTATCAACAGCGATTAATCTGGTGAATCTTTTGGTGAACTCAATTTATAAAATGCAACAACAGAGAGCCTTTTTGTCTTCAGATGAAAATCAATTAGTGTAGGTAAGGCCACAAGGAAAAACTAACATCACTCATCACTAGCCTCTGGCAGCTCAAATGATTTGTCTTCCAAGCTTGGGTGATCAGGAGCTGTTGTAATATCTCAGGAAAATTAATTTTGTTTCTATATTCTCGACCGAGTTTCCCTGTTTGGTGGACCTTTACACAAATAACTTTTAATCAAGGCTGATCTTTGATTAATACCTTAGATGATCTCAGAAGAAGGCTCCTTTTTCATGAGCCCTTTTACAGTTTTCCCCAATATGCTATGTGAAAGACAGGTCATTGCCTTTGTCCTTACCTCGCTGTTTCTCTGTCGACCACCAGGCATTGCACCGAATGCCGCAAACAGTATGTTCCACCAAAGACTGCAGACATCCTGTGAACAAAGTATATCATGTAAATCCTTTAGCACCAAGAACTAACATTATCTTTACATCCTACATTTAAAATTGGAGATAACAAGCGATACTATTATAACTTTCTTCTTTCAGTTCAATAAGAAACTGTATTTCAGCTTTGAGTTAGAAAAGAACCGCCAGGCATTTCCAAAAATATTAATTTACTAATGGCGAAAGAACACAATGACAATTTAAAGCACCTCTTTCTTTAAATTATCTCAGAACACTGAATTCTTTATCTGTGCTCTGCAATTTTAAGTCCAAAGCGTCGTGCATCATATATTCCAGTTATGGGACATGAGCCTGTATTTCACTCATGGATGTAAGCTATTAGATAATGCTCTCAAAAAAATAAGGGTTTCCTTTAATTGTTAATCACCTTCCAAATATGGCGAATTGCAATGGCAGGATTCCTGGATGCAAGACGCATCACAGAAACTTCTGGTTGAAGCAAAGCTTTTTTTCCAATGCTAGTGCACTGTGTATTTGGTGACATTATTATCAGTGCAGCAAAAAGATGCACTGATTGTTTTTGCCACGGTCAACAGCTTTTTAAGTATCCAATTGAAAATATACACCAGCAGCTGGATTGTTTAATTTAACAGCTGCTTTGAATATATAGAAT